>NC_059227.1:14833346-15133346 GCF_020615455.1 Coregonus clupeaformis | reverse complement strand
TGTTTGTATGTGTATTGTATGGTAATGTATGTGTTCGTCAGTACTACAGATTGGGTGCTTCTATCCTATCCTATATTGGGCTGACATGTAAGCTTGAATAAAAATAAATTAAACTAGCAAGAGCAGTGTGCGGGTTTCTCTTTTCTTTGAAGTAATTACATTATTCCCACACAGCTGCAACCAGATGTGCGAGTGCTTTTTGAAATTTTGAATCCTATCCTATATGCTGGCTAGCTGTGTGCTGTGGGCTCGGGCTGTGTGCCAGACGGGCCGCAGGCTAGGGGCCGTTGAAGGGGTGAGTACCATCTTTGAACAAGGCGACATGGGAGATACCACCTACACTACTGTAGGGGTGCTAATGGGAGGAGCCATGGGCCTGCTAATATGGACCAAACCAAAATAAAAAGAATAGTACAGGAAATAATAAACAAACACAGTTACGACAAGAACAAGCCCAGACAATAAGTCCAGATGTTATCAGTACGTTACATAAGAGATACAAAGTTGAAATAAAATAATAGGACCTATTAAAAGCAATAGTGTTATAAATGTGTATATGTTATTATCTATATGCTAGGCCTATGTGAAACAATGTTTGTGAGCCTCAGAGGGTAATAAATTGAAAGTGTCTAGCCTGAGAAATTGGTCTAGCTATTTGTTACAATTAGTGACTTTTTCTACAGTCAAGTCAATATCATAATGAAGAATGACTGTGATATGATCTGTTCAAAAGATGTGGCCTGAAAGCATGGATATCGTGGTTAAGTGTTAGATTCATGAGATAGAAATACTCTACAGAGACCACCGCAACAAAGCAAGAAAATACTGTATATGACACCAAGCAAAACAAAATACAATCCATGCAACTAGTGTACAAAAATTATGAAAAATGAGTTTTAGTTTGTGTTAGATTTTTTGATGTATTCGACCAAAACAAAAAAAGAAATAATGTAAAATACAACTCACAAAAACTGCTACGAGACACCTTAAACATGCCTCCTCAAAAGAAGAGGGTTAGCGGTTAACGGTTTTATACGATACCTAGGTTGACCGTGAGTTTGACGCGGCCGCTGTCCAGCTCGAGACGGAGCGTGTCAGCAGAGTCCCGGGAGGTAGCGGCCATTAGGAGCCCAAATGCACGCTGGGACTTGAAGCGGAGGGAGACGTCCTCTGCTTCAGTGTGCATCACACTAGGCATCACCACTTTCATATACATGCTGCCATCGTAGCTCAGGATGGACGCCTCTATAGAGTGGAAGGAGAGAGGAGAGAGGAAGTGGGTTAGAGACTAATAAGACACACCTCAATGGATATACTTTGATTAAAGCTCAGAAGAACAACTGAAATACTGCGATACAGTGCATTCGGAAAGTATTCAGACCCCTTGACTTTTTCCACATTTTGTTACGTTACAGCCTTATTCTAAAATGGATTAAATAGTTTTTTCCCCCTCATCAATCTACACACAATACCCCATAATGAAGAAGCAAAAACAGGTTTTTAGAAATGTTTGCAAATGTCAAAAAAATTAATAAATGGAAATATCACATTTACATAAGTATTCAGACCCTTTACTCAGTAATTTGTTGAAGCACCTTTTGCAGCGATTACAGCCTCGAGTCTTCTTGGATATGACGCTACAAGCTTGGCACACCTGTATTTGGGGAGTTTCACCCATTCTTCTCTGCAGATCCTCTCAAGCTCTGTCAGGTTGGATGGGGAGCGTCATTGCACAGCTATTTTCAGGTCTCTCGAGAGATGTTCGATTGGGTTCAAGTCCGGGCTCTGACTGGGCCACTCAAGGACATTCAGAGACTTGTCCCGAAGCCACTCCTGCGTTGTCTTGGCTGTGTGCACCATTAAATCCATTATTAAAAAATGGAAAGAATATGGCACCACAACAAACCTGCCAAGAGAGGGCCGCCCACCATAACTCACGGTCCAGGCAAGGAGAGCATTAATCAGAGAGGCAACAAAGAGACCAAAGATAACCCTGAAGGAGCTGCAAAGCTCCACAGCGGAGATTGGAGTATCTGTCCATAGGACCACTTTAAGCCATACACTCCACAGAGCTGGGCTTTACGCAAGAGTGGCCAGAAAAAAAGCCATTGCTTAAAGAAAAAAATAAGTAAACACATTTGGTGTTCACCAAAAGGCAAGTGGGAGACTCCCCAAACATATGGAAGAAGGTACTCTGGTCAGATGAGATTAAATTGACCTTTTTGGCCATCAAGGAAAACGCTATGTCTGGCGCAAACCCAACACCACTCACCACCCCAAGAACACCATGTTTTTCATCGGCAAGGACTGGGAAACTGGTCAGAATTGAAGGAATGATGGATGGTGCTAAATAAAGGGAAATTCTTGAGGGAAACCTGTTTCAGACTTCCAGAGATTTGAGACTGGGACGGAGGTTCACCTTCCAGCAGGACAATGACCCTAAGCATACTGCTAAAGCAACACTCCAGTGGTTTAAGGGGAAACATTTAAATGTCTTGGAATTTAAATCCAGCGGAACCCATCCGACTTGAAGGAGCTGGAGCAGTTTTGCCTTGAAGAATGGGCAAGAATCCCAGTGGCTAGATGTGCCAAGCTTATAGAGACATACCCCAAGAGACTTGCAGCTGTAATTGCTGCAAAAGGTGGCTCTACAAACTATTGACTTTGGGGGGGGTGAATAGTTATGCACGCTCAAGTTTTCTTATTTTTTTCTTATTTCTTGTTTGTTTCACAAAAAAATATATTTTGCATCTTCAAAGTGGTAGGCATGTTGTCTAAATCAAACGATACAAACCCCCAAAAAATCAGGTTGTAAGGCAACAAAATAGGAAACAGGTGAATACTTTCGCAAGCCACTGTAGACAGGTGTGTGCCTTCCCAAATCATGTCCAACCAATTGAATTTACCACAGGTGGACTCCAATCAAGTTGTATAAACAGCTCAAGGATGATCAATGGTAACAGGATGCACCTGAGATCAATTTCAAGACTCATAGCAAAGGGTCTGAATACTTATGTAAATAAGGTATTTCTGTTTTCACTTTGTCATTGTATGGTATTGTGTATAGATTGATGAGGAAACATTTTAATATTATCCATTTTAGAATAAGGATGTAACGTAACAAAATGTGGGAAAAGGGAAGGGGTCTGAATACTTTCCGAATGCACTGTACATGGACTCTCTCGCTCTCTGTCTCTCTCTCTGTCTCTGTCTCTGTCTCTGTCTCTGTCTCTCTATCTGTCTCTCTCTCTCTCTCTCTCTCTCTCTCTCTCTCTCTCTCTCTCTCTCTCTCTCTCTCTCTCTCTCTCTCTCTCTCTCTCTCTCTCCCTCTCTCCCCCCATACACACACCCTTCATGTAAATACTGCTATCATAGCACAGGATGACTGCGTTTGTTCAGTGAAGAGTGAAAGACCCAATTTAAGGATGAAACATACAATCATAGGCCTACACGTCCCTCAAGTCTTATCGATGCAAAAGACACACATCCCACATACACACTCCGAATGTTGTACTACATCCACAAAACTGTGTCTGCACGCCCAGGCTCGACACACAATGCTCAACGAGCAGAAAATTAAAACATCAACCTCTTCCTTCCTCTACGATTTTCCTATGTTCCTAACAGTGGTTCCTTCATGACTATCATGCACACCTGTTTTCACACAAATGCACTCGCACGCACGCACGCACACACACACACACACACACACACACACACACACACACACACACACACACACACACACACACACACACACACACACACACACACACACACACACACACACACACACGCACACACACGCACACACACACACACACACACACACACACACACACAAATGTACGAGTCACACACGACTGTAAGTCGCTTTGGATAAAAGTGTCTGCTAAATAGCATATATGATATTATATTATATATTATATTATTATTATTACACACACACACACTGAACTCTCTCTCTCTCTGACTGACACATCTACAGTGCATCCCATCCCAGTTTAACAGAGAGATCATCAATTCAGATAGGAGGAAGGGGACACATTTAATCGCAACACCACCCTATTTCTGCTGTTCACACTTGTCATCATGGGGTGACTGGCAGACAGGCAGGGCTATAATGCTGGAAGGTGTTCTGTTCTGGGAGAGATGTATTAAAAAGGGCACTCAGCCGTGAAATACCTTCTTTGACACCTCAGCTTTAAAAGGACAAATAGCCCTCGGGCTATATTTTATTTGGATTGAAATAAAAAACTATCTCTGGCTGGAGATGATAGTATTGCAACAATCTAAGCTGAGGTTCTCTAGAGACAAGTTCGCTAGGAAATAAAAGTGCAGCTGTAAACTTCACCTACTGAATACCTTTCTTTACTCTCTTCTTATTCTACTTGTTGTTGTGATTTAATACTGACACTGATTTGATTTTAGCTTCACTCATGCAATAATATTTGAATGACAGAGCTTGACAGAGCTTGACATTACACATCTACAATCTATGTCATACCAAATGTCTCTGCGACAAATATGTTATGAAACCTGATGTTTTGAAAAAAAGGTAGCTAGCTAGCCAGTTCCATTGCTAAATATTGGAAGTTCGGACACATCCTACGTTCTGTGATTGTTCTGTGCTCTTAACTACACAGAGGACCTCTCTTTCTTCCCTCTATTTCCCACCAAGACAGAAACACATACTTCCCTGTGATATCCCCTCTGACAAGCCAAGGTATTGACTTCAGCCAGGCCCAGGTCCAAGATCACAGAGGCAGGAAAACAAGGTGAGAGATGTGATGTGTGTGAGAGCGTGTCTGGCTGGCTGGTCGCGTTAGAGAAAAACTCTAATAGACATGTAAGGACACAGAGGAATGATTGCTTGTTGAGTGCAAAGGGCTTTTCTTGAAGGAAAATGCCGGACGGATTTGTCTGAATGATAAACAATGGTGGAAAAAGTGTCCAATTGTCATACTTGAGTCAAAGTAAAGATACATTAATAGAAAATGACTCAAGTAAAAGTGAAAATCACACAGTAAAATAGTACTTAAGTAAAAGTCTAAAAGTATTTGGTTTTAAATATACCCAAGTATCAAAAGTAAATGTAATTGCTAAAATATACTCAAGTATCAAAAGTAAAAGTAAAAATAATTTCACATTCCTTATATTAAGCAAACCAAACGGCACAATTGTATAGTTAAAAATAATAATAATACGGATAGCCAGGGCACACTCCAACACTCAGACATAATTTACAAATGAAATATTTGTGTTTACTGAGTCCACCAGATCAGAGGCAGTAGAGATGACCAGGGATGTTCCCTTGATAAGTGTGTGAATTTGAAAATGTTTATGTCCTGCTAAGCATTCAAAATGTAACAAGTAGTTTGTGTGTCAGGGAAAATGTATGGAGTAAAAATACACTATTTTCTTTAGGAATGTTGTAGAGTAAAAGTGAAAGTAGTCAAAATATAAATTGTAAAGTAAAGTACAAATACCCCCAAAACCTACTTAAGTAGTACTTTAAAGTGTTTTTACTAAAGTACTTTATACCACTGATGATCAATCATTATGAACAATGTACAGGTAGTGAATGAACTAAATATTCAAAACTACTATGAAATGGCTGTGCAATTCCACAAAAGGCTATTCAATTAAACAATATGAGGAATTGTTGTCAACTTGTCAGCAATTGGACTAATGTAAGAAGTAGCTTATTCAGCACTCAGTTTGCTATTGTGACAACAGCTTTTCCCATTACAGAAGCAAGCTGTGACTCCATATGATGCTCATACACATATACAGTGGCTTGCGAAAGTATTCACAACCCTTGACATGTTTCCTATTTTGTTGCCTTACAACCTGGAATTAAAATTTTTGGGGGGTTTGTATCATTTGATTTACACAACATGCCTACCACTTTGAAGATGCAAAATATTTTTTATTGTTAAACAAACAAGAATTTAGACCAAAAGAAAATAAAACTTGAGAGTGCATAACTATTCACCCACCCAAAAGTCAATACTTTGTAGAGCCACCTTTTTCAGAAATTCCAGCTGCAAGTCTCTTGGGGTATGTCTCTATAAACTTGGCACATCTAGCCACTGGGATTTTTGCCCATTCTTCAAGGCAAAACTGCTCCAGCTCCTTCAAGTTGGATGGGTTCCGCTGGTGTACAGCAATCTTTAAGTCATACCACATATTCTCAATTGGATTGAGGTCTGGGCTTTGACTAGGCCATTCCAATACATTTTCCCCTTAAACCACTCCAGTGTTGCTTTAGCAGTATGCTTAGGGTCATTGTCCTGCTGGAAGGTGAACCTCCATCCCAGTCTCAAATCTCTGGAAGACTGAAACAGGTTTCCCTCAAGAATTTCCCTGTATTTAGCGCCATCTATCATTCCTTCAATTCTGACCAGTTTCCCAGTCCCTGCCGATGAAAAACATCCCCACAGCATGATGCTGCCACCACCATGCTTCACTGTGGGGATGGTGTTCTCGGGGTGATGAGAGGTGTTGGGTTTGCGCCAGACATAACGTTTTCCTTAATGGCCAAAAAGCTCAATTTTAGTCTCATCTGACCAGAGTACCTTCTTCCATATGTTTGGGGAGTCTCCCACATGCCTTTTGGCGAACACCAAACGTGTTTGCTTATTTTCTTCTTTAAGCAATAGCTTTTTTCTGGCCACTCTTGCGTAAAGCCCAGCTCTGTGGAGTGTACGGTTTAAAGTGGTCCTATGGACAGACACTCCAATCTCCGCTGTGGAGCTTTGCAGCTCCTTCAGGGTTATCTTTGGTCTCTTTGTTGCCTCTCTGATTAATGACCTCCTTGCCTGGTCCATGAGTTTTGGTGGGCAGGTTTGTTGTGGTGCCATATTCTTCCCATTTTTTAATAATGGATTTAACGGTGCTCCGTGGGATGTTCAAAGTTTCTGATATTTTTTTATAACCCAACCCTGATCTGTACTTCTCCACAACTTTGTCCCTGACCTGTTTGGAGAGCTCCTTGGTCTTCATGGTGCCGCTTGTTTGGTGGTGCCCCTTGCTTAGTGGTGTTGCAGACTCTGGGGCCTTTCAGAACAGGTGTATATGTACTGAGATCATGTGACACTTAGATTGCACACAGGTGGACTTTATTTAACTAATTAGGTGACTTCTGAAGGTAATTGGTTGCACCAGATCTTATTTAGGGGCTTGATAGCAAAGGGGGTGAATACATATGTATGCACCACTTTTCCGTTATTTATTTTGTGTTATTTTTTTCATTTCACTTCACCAATTTCGACTATTTTGTGTATGTCCATTACATGAAATTCAAATAAAAATCCATTTAAATTACTGGTTGTAATTTTTTTTTAAATAGTAAAAACGCCAAGGGGGATGAATACTTTTGCAAGGCATTGTATTTCCAGAGCCCTTCAGCAAGATGATACATGCCCTGGAGAACGGGAGAGGATGATGAGGCGATTATAGCAATTCAAGCACACTGGGAGCTGAATCATTGGTTTATACCAGGGTTCCCCAACTGGCGCTGGTGATTTTATTTGGCCCCTGAAGTTTTCTGAACAAATTGTTGGACATGAAAGACTGTAAAAACACCAGCAAATCAGCTCCAAGTGATTTTAATTTGGAGAAATATTCTAAAATAGTCCCACCCATAATAGAGAGATATACTGTACAATATGTGATCATAGCCAAATAAATGTAAGGAAGGTTTGAAATCATTATGTTTTAGTCAAATATTTTATCTGTTGGTGCTTCTTGCGGTCAATTTGCAGTCTACAAATTATTTGTAATTATGTTCAGGCCCCCTGACCATCCGCTCAAGGGAAAATCGGCTGAATCTAGTTGATGATCCCTGGTTTACACCCTGGGAACAGACTAGGTGATCAGCCCCTATATGAAACGATATGTGTGTGTGTGTGTGTGTGTGTGTGTGTGTGTGTGTGTGTGTGTGTGTGTGTGTGTGTGTGTGTGTGTGTGTGTGTGTGTGTGTGTGTGTGTGTGTGCGTGCGTGCCTGCTTATATGCGTCCCTGCATGGGTGTGTGTGTGTGTGTGTGTGTGTGCTGCCATGCCTACACAGCTGTGTGTTATTCTAAAGAGAGATATCAGCAACTCTGAACAGCTCATTTCAGATGGTAATTAAGGCAGGGGGGGAGTCAGATCAATTTACATAATTAGCTGAGAAATAGCGGCAGAAGATGGAGGGATGCAGGGAGGAAGGAAGGAGGAGGGAGGAATAGGAGGAAGGCTATTAACAACATGAAAGGTCCACATCACATATCCCTGAGATGGAGATGGAAGGGGTGGTGCATGTGTTGCTAAGCAGGGTTTTCTGCAGAGTCTAATTTCTGCAGCAGCGTTTAACATGGAAGTAAACATTGCAGACGCCTGTTCGCCTGTTCTGCAGTCTCTTCCTCTGTGTTAATGTGTTTGTGTAGTAGTGTCAGGGAATGACATATTAGCTACATTGTTTCAGGGAACAGACTTCCAACTGGAGGCTCGGCTGTCAACGTGATGGGAAGTCTCGGTGGATGTAGATCCTGTTATTCTCTTCTGTGAAATCTACATCATGTGTTTAGATGCTGACAGTGTTTAATGCTACACATCATACACAATTATGCTCCTCCGCACCGCAGGAAGATAATGTCAAAGTCATGTATGCAACTAGGCCTAAATGTGGTGTTGACATTTCTTTTTCGCTGCTGACAATTGAGGGGTTTCTGTACGTATGTGTATGTGTTTGTGTGTGCCTGTGTTTGTGTTTTCGGGCAGCTCAAGCTGAATGTCTGTGCTCTTTCAGGCAGTGTGTTTGTGTTGACTGCAGTAGAGTTGTGTGTGTGTGTGTGTGTGAGTGTGTGGCTACTGTGTGTGTGTGTGTGACAGACTAGAGTCCCTCTCAGAGTCAGGCAGTGGGAAATGGCTCCACTCGACAGAGGCTGTTTGAGGCGAGCAGACATTATCACCCGTAATCCCCCCCATGTCCCTCAATGTGGAGAGTGTGAGAGCAACGTTATGGCAGCGTTTCAACAGCGTCAGTGGTACTGGGGAGCCGTCATCCCCTCTTGATGCTCGGCACGCTAGCTGCTTCTTTTCAAAGTCTTTCAAGATCAACGTAAATGTGTGAATGTATGTTGACATTGAAACGTACACATACTGAGTCACATGCTCATCGTTATAGGGATGCTGAGTCACATGCTCATTGTTATAGGGATGCTGAGTCACATGCTCATTGTTATAGGGATGCTGAGTCACATCCTCATTGTTATAGGGATGCTGAGTCACATGCTCATTGTTATAGGGATGCTGAGTCACATCCACATTGTTATAGGGACGCTGAGTCACATCCTCATTGTTATAGGGATGCTGAGTCACATGCTCATTGTTATAGGGATGCTGAGTCACATCCACATTGTTATAGGGATGCTGAGTCACATCCACATTGTTATAGGGATGCTGAGTCACATGCTCATTGTTATAGGGATTGTGAGTCACATGCTCATTTTTATTGGGATTGTGAGTCACATGCTCATTGCTATAGGGATTCTCAAATGTCTGATTTAAATCATGCCCATAGTAAGTATGATCAGAGATCAAATACAGCTATTTCATATAGGCCCTATATAATACCATGGGGATAATACCTTTACATATGTTCAATGGGCTTTGTAACGGGATGAATTAAATCCAGATTTATCAGCAGGCTGTATGTGAGTAATATTATGGCCACTCAAACACAGTGTGTCCTTTAAGGTGACATTCAATGGTCCTCACATGGTTCATTTGACTATGCATTATTAAGACAGCAAAGTCAAAGAGTTGTAGTATGACTACTACTGTGTCATTGGCATAACTTCCGCTTTAAAAGTGTATTTAGAGTAGGCTTATTTGAAATCGTTTGTTTTTAGAAATATCTTTCATTTCCAAATTGGGCAATAAGACAGATTAGTCTAGCGGGTGTATTTGACCTGAATGATAGTGAAGTGATGATTAATGAGTTAGTCAGATGATTTATGGTTGTAAGATGTCCTCCCAGCATGTGATCGGTCTGGTCAGGTCTTCAGCACCTTCAACGGGGTAGGTGTCAACCAGATGCATCCGGTTTTCAGGGGAAATGGACGATAACAAGGCAACACTCAATCTTAACTCATCCTCCACATTTACTGGATTGGTTGAACAGTGCAGAAAATAACATCCCCGACAGTTTTAGTTTTTCTCGTCAGTACCAGAAAGAAAGAAACGCCGCTCAGGTGTTTCTTTTATACCTTCTACGTTATGTTACGTCTTCAGTCACACACACTGTTCTGTCTGTTCCACACTCTGCCACAGGGGAGCACTACAGGCCAGATGGTATAACACAACACTACAGACTGCTGTAGGCAGGTTTCTCTTTTCATCATTGGTCATAACCAGGGAGAAAAGACAGGAATGGGAAGGTGAAAGAGAAAGGAGGAAGGGAGAGAGGGAGAGAGGAAGAGAGGAAGCATGGGTCCTATTTAGAAGCAAGATATGGAAGCTATGACACTTTCTGTCTGTGTTGGCCCTGTCTGTGTTCCGTCAGAAAAGGGCTTCCCCCCTTTAAGCAGCCTAGGAACCTTAAACCCTGCCACCTTGATTGGTCTTGTCAATTTCTCAGATGGCTGCTCTCTGAAAGCTTGATTTGGTCTGGTTCTTCCTTAGAGCAAGAGAGAAGGGGAGGCAGAGGGGGCGGGTAGAGGTGCAGTCACCTAGGCCCTAAACCCCATTGACTTATCCATACCCTGACCTTCATCTCCAGCCAATTTATATGCACTGGGATGTGACGGCCCCATCCCTATCCCCTCCCATACAGAACACACACACACACTGTAGTGTTTATATAAGCCGCAGCACCAGTACAGGGCTCCTAAGCACACATTTAATTAGAGTTAGGGATTAGAGAGCAATAGCATAATGTTCCCAAGCAGAGCAGAGAAAAACCACCCTGCCTGGAAACTAACACATCGTTTTAGAGCTACTATTACAAGTAAACAGTGTCAAACAAATCTCTCTCTTTCTTTCTCTCTCTCTCCATCTCCCTCCCTCCCTCCCTTCCCTGCAGTACATTTCACTATGAAATGTCTAAAGCTGGATCAGGTTCCAGTTGATTGGTTGATGTTGAATGGCTCCAAGCCTTCCTTCCATCATCTTCACCAAACAACCATGGAGCTCAAAACCACCACCACCATCCATCCATAAACCATTTAGCCTGATACAAAATTGGGGGCGGAGAAGGGGAGGTGGGGGACACAAATGCTGTTCTTACAGGCTGTTCTTCAGCTGGAATACTCCATCTCCCTGTGTTCATGTTATTACCTTCTGAGTATCTACATGAATCCACTACGGTACAGCAGCAGAGCACTATTATACACCGCTAAATGAGACCGTCCCCATCATTTGACAAAAGCTGTCAGCACATAGGAGGAAAGAGAGAATAACACATAGGAGGAAAGAGAGAATAACACATAGGAGGATAGAGAGAATAACACATAGGAGGATAGAGAGAATAACACATAGGAGGAAAGAGAGAAATACACATGGGAGGAAAGAGAGAATAACAAATGGGAGGAACGAGAGAATTACACATTTGAGGATAGAGAGAATAACACATGGGAGGATAGAGAGAATAACATATAGGATGATAGAGAGAATAACGCATAGGAGGATAGAGAGAATAACACATAGGAGGAAAGAGAGAATTAGACATGGGAGGAAAGAGAGAATTACACATAGGAAAGAGAGAATTACACATAGGAGGAAAGAGAGAATTACACATAGGAGGAAAGAGAGAATTACACATAAGAGGATAGAGAGAATAACACATAGGAGGAAAGAGAGAATAACACATAGGAGGAAAGAGAGAATAACACATAGGAGGAAAGAGAGAATAACACATAGGACGAAAGAGAGAATTACACATGGGAGGAAAGAGAGAATAACACAAAGGAGGAAAGAGAGAATAACACATGGGAGGAAAGAGAGAATTACACATATGAGGATAGAGAGAATAACACATGGGAGGAAAGAGAGAATAACACATAGGAGGATAGAGAGAATAACACATGGGATGAAAGAGAGAATTACACATAGGAGGATAGAGAGAATAACACATAGGAGGAAAGAGAGAATAACACATAGGAGGAAAGAGAGTATAACACATAGGAGGAAAGCGAGAATAACACATGGGAGGAAAGAGAGAATAACACATAGGAGGAAAGAGAGAATAACACATAGGAGGAAAGAATATAACACATAGGAGGAAAGAGAGAATAACACATGGGAGGAAAGAGAGAATAACACATAGGAGGAAAGAGAGAATAACACATGGGAGGATAGAGAGAATAACACATAGGAGGATAGAGAGAATAAGAGGATAAGGGGAATTAGAAGAAACCATTTTAGAGAAAAGGCTTCCTCCCTCACTCCCTCTCTAAGTCGTGGTGCTTTGCTTTAGGAGCCAGCCACTGTCTTCATCCCAAATGGTAACATATTCCCTATATAGTGCACTACATTTGACCAGGGCCCATTAAAAGTGCACTATAAAGGGAAAATGGTGCCATTTGGGACATATCCTCACTGTTGATACAGACGCTGATATACAACTCATTACTCTGCTTAATTCAACCATTATTCAACTCTCCGAAGCTGATAAGTGTTAAAAGAAAAAAATGGAGAAATGGAGTGAAAAGAGGCTGAGGCTTTTGTCGGAGAGGAAAATGTGCTGGTCGTTGCTGTTTTTCTCACATCTCAGCCTGAACTAAAATAGGATTCATTTAGAATGCTTCCCTGAGCTCAGAACTCTGTTGTTCCCATTTGTGTATCTCACTGGGAATGATGTTTGTGGAATATTATGGGTGGATTCCTTTTTTCTGAACCTATGGATGGATGTTTAGGAATGAATGGAATACCCTGGAAACATCCAATGGAACATTGGAATACTGTGTTCTAACTGTGTGCTGTTGTGGGTACTACATCTGTAACAGGCCCCATGTTATGTTGTAAACCAGGAACTTAAAGTGGTGAAATTTCTACCCCCGCCCCCCCAAAAAATTATTATTAATTATAATAATAATACATGTTTAGCAAAGTGTTAAGATTCCTAGACACATACATACACACTTGCAAGCATGCCTGTGTAGACACAGACACACACAAACACACACAGACACCCTGCTGTAGGTGTCCTTGTGATCTTGTGTCACCTTAATACCCCTTCTCATCTCACACTATCTTGAGTGCTCTCTCTCTCTCTCTCTCTCTCTCTCTCTCTCTCTCTCTCTCTCTCTCTCTCGCTCTGCTCCCTTCTTCCACCTCTCCCTCCCCCTTCCTCTGTCCCAACTCTCTCTCCTTCCTTCCCTCCCTCCCTGCCGCCGTCCCTCCTTCCTTCTCTCTCCCTCCCTCCTTCCCCCTCCCTCCTTATGTGCAGAGCAGAGCAGAGAGCCAGGGTATGGTTGTTAGTCAGGCCAGACCTTGAGGTGTCACATTCACTGTCTGAGAAGATAAATGTCCTGGTAAAGGTGATTATCACCCCTGGGGAGGGAAGGAGGGAGGGGAGGAGGCGGAAGGAGGTGGGAGAGAGGGGCCGAGAAAGGGAAGAAGGCTAGGGGTGGACAATAAGAAGAGGGAGGTGAGGGAGTTAAAGCAGGGGAGTGGAGGAGGGAGGAGAAGGGGGGAAGAGAGAGAAGACACGAGGGAGAGTAGGAGGCGAGGGAGAGTAGGAGGCGAGGGAGGGAGGGAGGGAGGGAGGGAGGGAGGGATGGAGGGAGGGAGGGAGGGAAGGGGGGGGATCCTTGACTGCCGAAAGGGAGGGTTCTAAAGCTGAAAAAACCCACACAGTTATTTCAAATCAAATGGTATTTGTCATGAGCCGAATACAACAGGTGTAGACCTTACCGTGAAATGCTTACTTACAAGCCCTTAACCAACAATGCAGTTTTAAGAAAAATAAGAGTTAAGAAAATATTTACTAAAAGTAACACAATAAAATAACAATAGCGAAGCTATGTACAGGGGGTACCGATACCGAGTCAATGTGCAGGGGTACAGGTTAGTCGAGCTAATTGAGGTAATATGTACATCTAGGTAGGGGTAAAGTGACTATGCATAGATAATAAACATAGAGTAGCAGCAGCGTAAACAAAAGCAAGGGGTTTGAACCATTCTAAGTGCACAGATAGACATCATGTTATGTTATGTAATGTTAGGTAATGTAATGTAACGTAATGTAATGTGTGCAACAGCAGCTGTGTGGTTCCTGGCTGTCTGTGTGTGTAGCCTGGTAGAATACCCTTCTCTCACCTCTCTGTCTCCCTGTGTGTGTGTGTGTGTGTGTGTGTGTGTGTGTGTGTGTGTGTGTGTGTGTGTGTGTGTGTGTGTGTGTGGAAAGGGGGTGAACCTCTCTCAGTGCAGTGGAACAAAGGGATAGGCGCTCCCTTTATCTCTGTTACTCACACAGAGATACCACGGTGAAAGATGTAGTCTGTGTGTGTACAGTGGCTTGCGAAAGTATTCTCCCCCTTGGCATTTTTCCTATTTTGTTGCCTTACAACCTGGAATTAAAATTGATTTGGTTTGTATCATTTGATTTACACAACATGCCTACCACTTTGAAGATGCAAAATATTTGTAATTGTGAAACAAACAAGAAAGAAGACAAAACAACAGTCAATAGTTTGTAGAGCCACCTTTTGCAGCAAGTACAGCTGCAAGTCTCTTGGGGTATGTCTCTATAAGCTTGGCACATCTAGCCACTGGGATTTTTGCCCATTCTTCAAAACAAAACTGCTCCAGCTCCTTCAAGTTGGATGGGTTCTGCTGGTGTACAGCAATCTTTAAGTCATACCACAGATTCTCAATTGGATTGAGGTCTGGGCTTTGACTAGGCCATTCCAAGACATTTAAATGTTTCCCCTTAAACCACTCCAGTGTTGCTTTAGCAGTATGCTTAGGGTCATAGTCCTGCTGGAAGGTAAACCTCCGTCCCAGTCTCAAATCTCTGGAAGACTGAAACAGGTTTCCCTCAAGAATTTCCCTGTATTTAGCGCCATCCATCATTCCTTCAATTCTGACCAGTTTCCCAGTCCCTGCCGATGAAAAACATCCCCACAGCATGATGCTGCCACCACCATGCTTCACTGTGGGGATGGTGTTCTCAGGGTGATGAGAGGTGTTGGGTTTGCGCCAGACATAGCGTTTTCCTTGATGGCCAAAAAGCTCAATTTTAGTCTCATCTGACCAAAGTACCTTCTTCCATATGTTTGGGGAGTCTCGCACATGCCTTTGGCGAACACCAAACATGTTTGCTTATTTTTTTCTTTAAGCAATGGCTTTTTTCGGGCCACACTTCCATAAATCCCAGCTCTGTGGAGTGTCCGGCTTAAAGTGGTCCTATGGACAGATACTCCAATCTCCGCTGTGGAGCTTTGCAGCTCCTTTAGGGTTATCTTTGGTCTCTTTGTTGCCTCTCTGATTAATGCCCTCCTTGCCTGGTCCGTGAGTTTTAGTGGGCAGCCCTCTCTTGGTAGGTTTTTTGTGGTGCCATATTCTTTCAATTTTTTAATAATGGATTTAATGGTGCTCCGTGGGATGTTCAAAGTTTCAGATATATTTTTTTATAACCCAACCCTGATCTGTACTTCTCCACAACTTTGTCCCTGACCTGTTTGGAGAGCTCCTTGGTCTTCATGGTGCCGCTTGCTTGGTGGTACCCCTTGCTTAGTGGTGTTGCTGACTCTGGGGCCTTTCAGAACAGGTGTATATATACTGAGATCATGTGACAGATCATGTGACACTTAGATTGCACACAGTTTGACTTTATTTAACTGACTTCTGAAGGTAATTTGTTGCACCAGATCCTATTTAGGGGCTTCATAGCAAACGGGGTGAATAAATATGCACGCACCACTTTTCAGTTATTTGTTTTGTAGAATTCTTTGAAACAAGTTATTTTTTTCATTTCACTTCACCAATTTTGACTATTTTGTGTATGACCATTACATGAAATCTCAATAAAAATCCATTTAAATTACAGGTTGTAATGCAACAAAATAGGAAAAACGCCAAGGGGGATGAATACTTTTGCAAGGCACTGCACCTACTGAGTCACTCTAAACAACCACAATACGAGAGCCAAGAGGGCTTTACACACACACATACACATACACTCACACACACACACACACAACGCCTGACCTTTCCATGAAGTTCAACTTCTGTCTGGCGTAAGGAGATGGGAGTGTGGTGTTTTACGCTTTACAAGAAAATAGTTCCCTAGACTTCCTTCAAGGACATTGAGATAATATTAATATTGATATGGAAGGAAGGTGGAAGAGGATTTATTGTATTGTTCACCTCATAGTTTGATAAGCACTTTGCTCTAACCAAATATCATGGGAATTATGTTTAAAAATGCAAGTACATTGACGATAGTGTATTATAATATTATCTTCTTATTGAATGGCTATGTTTTTCAGCAGTTCTTCACACTCAATCAACTGAACAGCAGAGTGTCTGGAAATGTAGTTTCATTCAGACAGTTTTGTACAGTAAGTATATTTTAACCAGACAGTCCATAAGTTGAGTTGATCCCTCAACTCCAGACATCAATTTCTCTCTCATGAAATTATAAAACACACATCCTTGAATCAATTCATACAAGCTTCCTCAATTCTACCAGGAAAAACTAACTCGTATTGAAAATAAGGGACTATACCAACTCAAACAAGCTTTGAAATGTAACTGAGATGACTCACCCAAACCGTATTGTGCATGTGTATGTAGAACAAGAAATTAAGATATCAATTATACAGATTGTGCCAATATCCAGCTAGTATTTCCCTTATCTCCAGTTGATTGACCACTGGGCGATGGCTGATCTAAACCTCTAGGACTATAGGAGACTCTAGGAAAGATTTGCCATTAATTGAACCCTGTTGTCGGGGCGATTATTTAGTATATTTGTCTGTCTTTAGTTGTAGTTATTTTTTATAATATATATAAAGAAGACTAGCTGTCGCCATTGGCGTCGGCGAATGGGGATCCTCATAAAAAAGTAATTAAAAATCATTAAATAATCTCTACACATCTACAGCATTAGAGAATACAGTGAGAGCAGTGTGAGCGGTAGAGACTTGCCAGGGAGAATACAATATACAACAGACACAATCCAATACATCTACTGAGTCTAAAGAGAGAGAGACTGGAGAAATTGAGGGAGCGAGGGGTGAGCGATAGAGGGGGGGATCTGGCCCAATGCTCCTCCTCCTCCTCTCCTCCACTGACACTCACTTCATTACAGGCCTACTTACGTGATTAACAAGGCTACTTTTCCACCAGCACTCTGCTCAGCAGGTAGCTGCCTAGTGTGTCTGTCAGTGACTCAACATCAAGCCCCCAAACACCAGACTCCCTCCCTCAGCCTCTCCTACTCCTTCTCTTCTCAAACCACTGCTATAAAACAGACTCAGGTTAGTCAACACTGAAAGGCCATTGATTTTATAGCCTCCTGCTTACGCCTTAGTACTAACGTGAGGGAACAAAGTCGCTCTGGATAAGAGCGTCTGCTAAATTACGTAAATGTAAATGTAAATGTAACAAGCTCCCTCACGATGCCAGGACAGCGTAGTTACTCACCACCTTCCGGAGACACTTGAAACCCCACCTCTTTAAGGAATACCTGGGATAGGATAAAGCAATCCTTCTACCCCCCCTTACCCCACCCCAAAGAAAGAAAGAAAGAAAGAAAAAAAAAACATATTGTAAAGTGGTTATCCCACTTGCTCTAAGGTGAATGCACCAATTTGTAAGTCACTCTGGATAAGAGCGTCTGCTAAATGACGTAAATGTAAATGTAAATGTAAACACAATGATTCTGACTGGGTGAGGAGTTATGTGGTGGCTACGCTAGGTGATGAAATACTGTATATTTCCAGACTTTGGTTACATAATATGTTTCATGTCTACATGTTGACATTGATCTATCTATTGAGATACGTCTGTTGGTTTGATGTTGCTATTACTGTCAAAGGAAGGTTTATTCAGAGAAACTCCTTTTTCGTACCTGAGATGCATTTTCAGTAAGGAGAATATTAGCTTTCTGGATAACCTTTTCATGTAGTGGAATATAATGATAAAAAATGAATGGCACCCCGAGCTTTCTAGACAGAGGCAGACATTGAAAAGAGATGAATGATATTCTCCTTCTTCCTTTTGTGTCTTGTTGCTCGTCTCTCTCTATGTATTTTTCCATTAGGTCAGAAAATGTCAGTTACCAAGAATTTCACTTGTGGATATTATTTAAATGCTTTAACTGTATTGCAGCACTAGCTTCAATAACACTTATGTTAGTAAGCAGCAAATAGAGAGAGGATATTCTCTTTCTTTTCTCTTGGCTCACCATCCAGAGAGGCAGCACAGACTCCGCAAATAAAAACCCAATATTCACTGTCTTCTGTATGCAGTCTACCAGGCAGCAGAGTCCCATTTGAATGCAGATCACAGGCATGGAGGGTTGGAAGGTTGGAAGGTCTCTGCCCCGTGTCACAGCCCTGTCGAGGGGAGACCTGTCTGGGCCAGGGCCTTGGGAGCACGCCTCTGCCTGTATGGAGCTGGAGGTCTGGCACACTCAGAGCCTGGCAGCAGAGATACACACACACTGGCTGGCACGTACAGTTGTGTGCACAGATACACACGCACACACACAAACGCGCACACACACACTGACGAGCAAACAGGCACACACACACACATGCACTCAGATGTTCGTGCAGATGTCACACACACACTGTGACTAACTTGAACACCCGCTGACACAACATCTGTCTCTGTGAAAGCGACATCGCGTAGCACACCTCTGACCGCAGGTGCTGTCATACCTTTTGGGCACACCTCAAATAGAGAGGGGTAAAACATGTCCAAATATGGCACAGGTACAGGAGGAAACGTGGCAAACAAGAGTAGGAGGATGTCAGGCTGAATCTGCTGCTCCCAAGCATGATCCTTCTTTGATCTAATAGTCAACATACAGCTCAGGATAAATATTCTGAACCAAAGGGTTTCTTTTGAGCAGTACTGAATACAAGGCTATTTTCTACCAAAGACTGAGAGGTTGTTTTAGTCATCCTTTTATTTTGTGACCTGTTCTTGGTTTTATCGTACCATTATTTTATGCCATTGAAGGCAAGAAACATGATACAAACCAAAAAATATCTACGGGACTCAAAGCTCTCTCCATTAGAGTATCTGCAGTCAAAAAGACTACCAAGATAGACAGTTAACCTCTTGCTGGGATATCCCACAGAGTCGATTGATCTTTGAGTTTGTGAAAAGCACTGTTTTGTCTACTCCACTGTAGTGTGCTGTATAACTGTGTTTTAAATCAATACCAAGCCCTGGATGTTAATAACATCTCAGCATCTCTCTCTCTCCCTCTCTCCCTCGCTCCTTCCTTTCTCCCTCCCTCCCTCCCTCCCTCCCTCCCTCCCCAGAACCCCGCTGACATCTGTGTAAGAGATAAAGTAAGCAAGAAGACAAGACCAGACTCAACAACAACAACAACAACAGCAGCTGCAGCAACGCAGACGTCCTAGACTCACAAACGCCCCCAAACGCTGCATAAACAGCATATAATAATACTGCATCATAACAATTAGAAATGTCCCTGTTCACCCTGAATGTATGTATCATCATTCAACATTAAAACCGCTGCCCCAATCCCATAACACATCAGAGACCTACGTGGCTAGGAATACTCATAGAACTAGAGTGTATTGTGAAGACAGGCCTACTGTGTATTGTGAAGACATAGGCCTATCTACTGTGTATTGTGAAGACATAGGCCTATCTACTGTGTATTGTGAGGACATAGGCCTATCTACTGTGTATTGTGAGGACATAGGCCTACCTACTGTGTATTGTGAGGACATAGGCCTATCTACTGTGTATTGTGAGGACATAGGGTTATCTACTGTGTATTGTGAGGGCATAGGCCTATCTACTGTGTATTGTGAGGACATAGGCCTATCTACTGTGTATTGTGAGGACATAGGCCTATCTACTGTGTGTTGTGAGGACATAGGCCTATCTACTGTGCATTGTGAGGGCATAGGCCTATCTACTGTGTATTGTGAGGGCATAGGCCTATCTACTGTGTATTGTGAGGACATAGGCCTATCTACTGTGTATTGTGAGGACATAGGCCTATCTACTGTGTATTGTGAGGGCATAGGCCTATCTACTGTGTATTGTGAGGACATAGGCCTATCTACTGTGTATTGTGAGGGCATAGGCTTATCTATGTGGTTGTGTTGTAACAGTGATGATGCAAGCATCTTGCCCACTACCGTTAAATGGGGGGTTTCCTGGATTAAATCAGGATCAAAGATTTAGGACCAGGCAAGGGTAACACAGGCAGACCTGGCAACCACTGAGATGTCCAGAATACCAATAATTACTAAAAACTACAACAACCACAGCCATACTACTGTATGTGTCAGATATACAACAACAGCAGCCTTCAGGCAAAGAAACTACAGCAGCCACAGGCCCTATACATCAGAACACCATCTCTCTATATGGGTAAGAAGAATCCAGTGTCCAGACATGTAGTATGTCCACCACCCACTGCAAGGCCAGCTAGCATTGTCATGGAGGACAGGATGTGGAGGAGGGAGGGAGGGATGGATGGAGGAGGATGGAGAGAGAATGAGTGGTAGGAACATGTCTGCACTTTCTTTTTCTGCGGGTGGAACGGAGTGGTGCAGTGCTGTGTTAGCATGTCTGTCCCTCCGTCCCTCCACCCCTCCGGCAGCAGTGTTCTGTGTGTGTGTCTCTGTCTGTGTGTGCATTCAAGCGAGCATGTGTGCATGCTTGTGTGTGTGGTCTGGCAGTGCTTTCCCATCAGCCTCCCATTAGTACGCACACACAGACAGAGCCTCGGAGTGGTACAAAAATAGCTGGCTATCCAGGACTGAGGCAAGGTTAACGCGATCGTACAGCCTGCCTTTCCTCTCTCTCTCTCTCTCTCTCTCTCTCTCTCTCTCTCTCTCTCTCTCTCTCTCTCTCTCTCTCTCTCTCTCTCTCTCTCTCTCTCTCTCTCTCTCTCTCTCTCTCTCTCTCTCTCTCTCTCTCTCTCTCTCTCTCTCTCTCTCTCTCTCGCTCTCTCTCTCTCTCTCTCTCTCTCTCTCTCTCTCTCTCTCTCTCTCTCTCTCTCTCTCTCTCTCTCTCTCTCTCTCTCTCTCTCTCTCTCTCTCTCTCTCTCTCTCTCTCTCTCTCTCTCTCGTTCTCTCTCTCTCTCTCTCTCTCTCGCTCTCTCTCTCTCTCTCTCTCTCTCTCTCTCTCTCTCTCTCTCTCTCTCTCTCTCTCTCTCTCTCTCTCTCTCTCTCTCTCTCTCTCTCTCTCTCTCTCTCTCTCTCTCTCTCTCTCTCTCTCTCTCTCTCTCTCTCTCTCTCATGGGAGATGTTGCTGCCCGTGAGAGAGAGAGCAAAAGAGAGAGAGAGAAAGAGAGAGAAGCTTGTTCATATGAGAGAAATAAAATATTTTCACTGTTGAATTTTGAAGTATTTAAAAAAACATTTAGGATTCAAAGTTGTCCAATAAATTGCCTCCAGTATCGCCATATTATGTTGTTCCAATTTGGAGCTTATAAGCTTTTAACCAAATTGGAAGTACTAGAAATCTTGCCATAAAATGCTAATTGTTTTTATCATTAAAACCTCCCAGCCTATCTATGACTCTCCACTAAAGCTGTGTTAAGTGGCAACAACCAGCTCCAAAAAGTAATTATGCTCTCGCTACAAACTATGTATTTTCACAAGATTGTAGTTCTTATAAAATACCTAAACCCATCTGGCAGATCCCTGGTAAAATTGAAAAAGAGAGACAATCCAGGAGAACAATACTCTGATACCATTGTACACACACACACACACACACACACACACACACACACACACACACACACACACACACACACACACACACACACACACACACACACACACACACACACACACACACACACACACACACACACACGCACACACGCACACACACACAAACACACACACCCAACAGCTCAGAGTGGGCCTATCTTCAGTCGATGTGTCATAAAATGCAGTGGAGCTCTTAATGCCGGACATGGGGAGACCATTTTCACCCCCAGCCAAGACCAAGCCTCTGGTGTGTGTGTGTGCGCGCGTGTGTGCGTGTGCATGTGTGTGCGTGGCTAGTGTGTGTCAAGACCCAGTTCAATTCCCCTCCTGGAGCCCCTTCAGAAGAAAAGACAGCACCATGCGCAAAAGCCACTTGGCGGAAAAGTGAAATCCTATTAAATCTTTCAGCTAAGCCTCCATAAATACAAGGAGCTGTCCCAAGTCACACTCCTCCACTTCCTTCCTCTCATAATCCCATCAGGCTAAAAACAGAACACTGACTGTAATGTCCCTTGCTAGACAAACACACTTCTGTAATTGGCTGAACTAACACAAGTTCTAGAGTTTGGTTTAGTGAAGAGAACGTTCCTCGCTAATAAAGTAACTTGATCCAAACCAGTCGGAACCTCTATAGTTTAGTTAGTAGAAAGGCTCTCTCAACACAACATAAAGCTTGTAATTCACTTCCACCTCGGCTCCTTTAAAGAGCGTAGGCCAAGCTTGTAAATTTTTTTGTTTCAGACACAAGCAAACAAAACTGTCCCATCTCGATTACCATCACAATCTCCAATCACACAGCACCATCAAACGCAGCATGCCAATGCAACTCAATCAACCCAGTGCTAACCCGGTGTGTGTAAACATAACAAGGAGAAAACCTCAAGAATGCCTGAACGTTCACCCAGCACTGAAATGAATGAGACGTGCATATGACAACAATCAGTTTTCCAAACAGGAAGTAAGCAGCAGACTCACCTCGCTCACACGTTGTGGCCCAGAACCCAGTCCCGGTGCAGTCGCAGATAAACCGGTTCCATCCTTCCTTACAGACTCCGTTATTCTTACAGGGGTTGCTATCACACTGTTTCCCCGTGACTTTACTGCAGGTGGGCCTGATGCCTGTGGTGTTCTGAGACTCCGAGATGGCCCGGATGTTTTTGGAGCGGCCGTCTATGAAGAGGTCCCGGATACAGCCCACGTAGCCGTAGTTCAACATGGCTGTCCACAGTTCGGTAGGTAACACCAGGCCTACCCGGTTGTCAGGGAGACCACCCAGGTAGAGGTCTCCCTCCAGGTCTAAGATTTCGTTCTCTCCGCTGGCCGTGAACGGAGTACGACGATTGTCTACTGAGATGATACCTGGAGAGGAGAAAGATGGAGTGGGGAAAGTAGAGAGAGAAAGAAGAGAGGGGAGGTTAGTGTTAAGGTCTAAGCGATTCTAATATTGCGTAGTTTTAGTATCTTAGACTAGTAGTCTCATGAGTTGTGTGTCTGACAACACATTATAGAAGAGTCTTGAAGCCTGGTTCACAAGGCCAGGATGTTAGCCTTAGGCTACGATCAAGAGCGCTTGGTGTTTGGCGTTGGTCAGAGGAGAGTGTGGATAAATCAGGTTTATGGTTCCAAAGAACTTAAAATCATCATCATCAGTTTGTTCTTCAAACACCTCAGTGAACTACTAACTGTCCTCAGTGTCTAACTATGAGATTTAAATCCCATCATGTGAAGTCCCATTAAACAGTTCTCTAGCAACAAGTTAATACCACCACTCAGCCGCATATCCATATATCTGTCTAATTTCTCTCTCTTTCCTCTGAAAATCCTCCTCTTCTCTCAATTCTTCCATTCTTCCCTTCTTTCATTGGTGCTAGGTAGTGATTCATCAAAGTAGAATGTGTTGACACAGGGCTAAATTGGCTGCTCTAAGCTGATATATAACACAGACCCAGGACATCAAATAACAGAAGTACTACTACCGCTCTCCTCTCTTCTTCTCGCACTCTCGCTCTATCTCTTTCTCTTCCCCTCTCTCTCTCTTTCTCTCTCTCTCATTCTCTCTCTATCTCTGCCTCTGTTTCTCTCTATATCTTTTTATTTCCTCTCTCCCTCTCTCTCTTTCCCTCTGTCTGTTTCTCTCTCTTTCCCTCTGTCTGTTTCTCTCTCTTTCCCTCTGTCTGTTTCTCTCTCTTTCTCTCTGTCTGTTTCTCTCTCTTTCTCTCTGTCTGTTTCTCTCTCTTTCTCTCTGTTTCTCTCTCTTTCCCTGTGTCTGTTTCTCTCTCTTTCTCTCTGTCTGTTTCTCTCTCTTTCTCTCTGTCTGTTTCTCTCTCTTTCTCTCTGTCTGTTTCTCTCTCATTCTCTCTGTCTGTTTCTCTCTCTTTCCCTCTGTCTGTTTCTCTCTCTTTCTCTCTGTCTGTTTCTCTCTATTTCCCTCTGTCTGTTTCTCTCTCTTTCTCTCTGTCTGTTTCTCTCTCTTTCTCTCTGTCTGTTTCTCTCTCTTTCTCTCTGTCTGTTTCTCTCTCTTTCTCTCTGTCTGTTTCTCTCTCTTTCTCTCTGTCTGTTTCTCTCTCTTTCTCTCTGTCTATTTCTCTCTCTTTCTCTCTGTCTGTTTTTCTCTATTTCTCTCTGTCTGTTTATCTCTCTTTCCCTCTGTCTGTTTCTCTCTCTTTCTCTCTGTCTGTTTCTCTCTCTTTCTCTCTGTCTGTTTCTCTCTCTTTCTCTCTGTCTGTTTCTCTCTCTTTCTCTCTGTATGTTTCTCTCTCTTTCTCTCTGTCTATTTCTCTCTCTTTCTCTCTGTCTGTTTCTCTCTCATTTTCTCTGTCTGTTTCTCTCTCTTTCTCTCTGTCTGTTTCTCTCTCTTTCTCTCTCTCTCTTCTTCTCACTTTCCCCTTTTCCTTTTAATGTGGTGAATCCATTCTGTTATGGAGCTCAAGGCAACAATAGACTCTCTCATCTCCAACCCTTTTGGCGCCAATATAATCATCCTCTCTAAAGCTCCCCTCCTCTCTGTTCTGTTCTGTTTGTCCAACCTTTTTCAGGTCAGTGTACACACAGGATAAACAAGCTGTGGAGGAAATAGAATCAGGAAATAGGATTTTAAAGGTTTTGCTTTATCATCCTCATGATAAATGTATTATCCCTACATCCTCAAGATACAGTTTCTCTTAAGTTTTATACACATTGTGGACAAGGTAGAAATACTTCTGCAAATCGTGCAATAGTATGATGGCTTTGATGTATATTCTGAGGAGTTTTACAATGATCATCACCATTCTCCTCCACCACCACCACCCCCCATCCTTTCCCTTCCTAAGGATGTGGCGGTCATGAAATTATGTCAGCCGGTTATTGTCATGCAAAGACTGGCATATATCACACCCTGTCGTGCGTTTTTGCTTAATTATGCTATGGCATTGTTGAAAACTCGTTTCTGATTAGCTTGAAGGGCTTGAAGAGCGTGCAATATTTAAGTGATAATGCCAGAAAATCCGGTGTTTGGATGATATATTGGCCCGGGTGTTGTTAGGTCCAAGACGAAGTCGAGGGCAGGAAAACCGTGTTACTATGTCCTTCATACACTGGCTTCGATGGCATTATCACTTTTATACAACGGGTTACCAACATATTCAAATAATGATTGACATATTTTCATTAAATTTTTATTTTTATACTATTTCATCCTTCCACAAGATATAGTCCTGACACAAATCTAGGGTTGCTACCCAAGCCGGCTGGTCATTCGTTCTATCGGTTCGGTTGCCAGAGTTGTTCAGTATTTTTGTTCTGTATCTATGGACGCGACCCAGTCATTCGTTCAAATGTTCCATTGCCGTACTGGCTAGCAACGTTCTTATCCCTTGCTTGCTAGCTAGCCAACTACGGCTAACTTACAGTCACGTCAAACAGTGCAGCCAGAATAACAACAAAGTAGCTGCATTTGTTTAAGCTGTTTTCTAGTGACATTTATTTGGATACATCCATAACAATGAGCTAATGTTGCGCGATTTCACCTGGCATAGAAAATGTGCTCTGTTGTTCGAGAGCTAGCCAACAACACAGCTAAAGTAACACAATTACTTCAAACTGAAGCTGGAAAGACTGCTAACTAGCTGCACTTTGTTTCGTTTGACCTGTTCTCTATTGATAGTTCTTTGTATATATCCATAACAATTATGCTGATTCATGATTTCGACTGGCTGAGAAATGCTGCCTGCCTGTCTGTCTCATCCCGACTACCGACACGTTCAGTACTATACTATAATTCCCTATAATGCACGGTATATCAGCACGGTAGAACTCAATGGCTATAGTTAATTCTTACATGTTCTATGTTTGAGCTGCTTTTGAAAGCAAATGTCGAATTGAAAACATTATTGGCATTGTTGAATTCAATTTTCATAATAGCAAGCTAGGACTGATGGTTTGGTTAGCTAAACTAGCAAGTATATTTGCTTGGTTACCAGGGCAACTACTGTAGCTATCTAAACTTGTTAGCTACTTCAGTGGATGTTGAACACATTTCTAGCAGCAAATGTGTTAAATTATTGCCTTGGGGCTCTATGCGTTCTCTGGAAAATAATGGAACTCCGTGGAAGGTGTGTTATTTTCCATAGAATGCATAGCCCCTCATTGATTATCCCTTATTTATATGATTTTATAGTAAGAATATAATTGAACTTAGCGGTCCCTTTCCGGAGCGAGTGGGCATATGGGTATGTTGAGCATAAAAGTGATCATTTGAAACAGGTCCTATAAGCTAGATTTAGTTATTTGCCAACTTTAGTTTTGAATTATACAAACCTTAGAAATCAAAACATATATGGGCTGCATGATGTGACTATAGGCTATTGATGATTTGAGAAAGTTGCAAAAAAAGCTTCCGCTCTGTTCCTTGCATCAGGCTCCACACGCTGTTCTCTCATCAAGTGATCATATTTTCACCCATCAGACTATTCTGAATTTAATCTTGTCTTTATGTTAAATTATGTAAAATTATTCGATTTAGAATGTCCCATTATCAAATGGACAGGAACAGGGACAGGGGAAACAAGACATGTCATCACTAGCTGCCGGTAGGTTTTTTAATCATGCTGGTAGGCTACTCCGGTTATTTCACTCCAACCATCAACCACTGTTTGAGGAGCATGCAGCCTATCGCTGGCAGACAGGTGATATTCTGCCCAAACTCTGCATGCCATGGGTTCTCCAACCCTGTTCCTGCAGCTACCCAGTGCTTCATTTGGGAAGGCTAAACCAATTATGTACCAAAGACATCTTAAATCATTAAAAATATATATTTTTCTGCAATGCGTAATATGCGGTAGTCTATGTATTGTATAACGGCCCAATCATTATTTTAATTCAGGGTTTTTTTTCAGGCTTGTGCTCATATATAGGCCTATGCATATGCATAAACATATGCACTGAGTGTACCAAACATTATGAACACCTTCCTAATATTGAGTTGCCCCCCCTTATGCCCTCACAACAGCCTCAATTCATCAGGGAATGGACTCTATAAGGTGTCGAAAGCGTTCCACAGGGATACTGGCCCATGCTGACTACAATGCTTCCCACAGTTGTGTCAAGTTGGCTGGATGTCCTTTGGGTGGTGGACCATTCTTGACACACACGGGAAACTGTTGAGCGTGAAAAACCCACACAAACCGGTGCGCCTGGCACCTACTGCCATACCCCATTCAAAGGCACTTAAATATTTTGTCTTTCCCATTCACCCTCTGAATGGCACACATACACAATCCATGTCTCAGTTGTCTGAAGGCTTCAAAATCCTTCTTTAACGTGTGTGGCCTCCTGTAGCTCAGTTGGTAGAGCATGGCGCTTGCAACGCCAGGGTTGTGGGTTCGATTCCCACGGGGGGCCTGTATGAAAAATGTATGCCCTCACTAACTGTAAGTCGCTCTGGATCAGAGCATCTGCTAAATGACTAAAATGTAATGTAAATGTGTCTCTTCATCTACACTGATTTAAGTGAATTTAACAAGTGACATCAAAAAGGGATCATAGCATTCACCTGGTCAGTCTATGTAATGAAAAGAGCAGGTGTTCTTAATGTTTTGTATACTCAATGTATGCATTAGCTCTAATATGCGTATAGTGTTTTGAATTAACCATCACCTTAGAAAGCGCTGTCCATTTTGTTGTGTTAGGCTTTGAAACAACATCCACAATGACCATGTTTTCCACTCAGTTTCAACCTGTTGTTGAACTTCTTTCTTCAAATTGATCATCCCAGTGAGGTGAGTTTTAAAAGCATGATACTGTACTGTTTTGATGATAAGTGTTTGATGTGATTTTTGATTGTATTTGCATTGATGTCAGAGTGGTTAGAGGGACAATAGAGCCCTGAGTACCAGGCCATTAGCAACATGATGGTCGTTAGTGAGTTGGGTACTACCAATGCATGTCCAGAGTGCATAAAAGGAGATTACCGTGACTCAACGATCACGTGGAATTTTACGGCGGTCATGACTCATGACTGCCGGTGTGGCGGTAATATGGTCACCGCAATAGCCCTACCCCCTCCTCCTCCTCGTCCTCCTCCCACTCCACCCCACCACCCCTCTCTCCTCACCTGATCGTCCATCCCTCTGTATGTCCACGTGGTGCCAGGCTCCATCGTTGACCTTGTTCTGGGTGGCTTTGACCTTGATAGTGCCTGAGCCCATGTCCAGCAGCAGATACAGCCCTCCATCCAGCAGCTCTACTGCAAAGAAGTCTACTTTGTTGTTCTTCTTCCCTGCTGCGTCCCGCCGGTCCTGGGCCTGGAAATTAGGTGACGTACTGAGTCTGCTGACTAATGGGAAGTTAAACTATACAAATGAATGACCAATGTTTTTCCTAAAGCTCTACATCAAGGCTCTTTAGCCAAAACCTTGGTCAAATAAATCCACAGCAAGGAAATATGAGTGTGTGACTTTCTTTTACATTGATATACTTACTAGAAACAGAACTCCAGCACACTGGTGATCTTATCTTACAAACATCATTAAACCTAAATGTGGGTCTTCAATAGACCTTCATCAGGGTATTTCATTAGTTAGTATACCTTGCCGTGGGTGAACAGTATTAGTCCGTTGGGCTCTGAGGTCCTGAAGTCGAAGGAGATGGAGCCCATCCTCTTGGTGTTCCACTTGGGCAGGCTGAGGTAGGAGTCAGGGCTCTCAAAGTTGATAGGGTCCAGGGTTGCCACATTCTCACACTTAAACACCACGTCACCCTGGAGCTTCATCTTGGGGTCTACGATGCGGGCCAGACGGGAGAGCTCCAGACGGATGTCGTTATTCTTGTAGACCACCTGGAGGGAGTGGAGGAGAAGAGAGACCATTAGGGACAATACCCTAGGTCCATATATGAAATAAAGCTATATGTTTTTTAAAACTGTTGTATAATATGTAGCAGACAAGAAGACAGCCTGATAGGGACAATACACTCAATAAGAGGAGAGGTGAAAAAGAGAAAGAGAGAAGTATGATAATGTATTTATCACTTTTCGAGATTCTAGGTTCTATTCCAAATTCAAATGTAGTTTAATGGAATATTATATGGGTTTTCTATTATATGGGTTTTTGTATAATATGGGGTTTTATATAATATGTTGGTTGTATTTTAAACATATGAATCCAATTTCCATTTTCATTTCCTATTTTTACTGTAATCTGCCCATATGCAGAAAGATCACATGCTAACATTATGATTGAACACTTGCCTGCACCACAGGAAATGCAAAAGAGCTTTGTGATTTACATAAATTAACTGAAAGCCCACACTAACAGACGGTTATATGAACAGTATTGCACTACTTTTGGCCAGCTAATAGCCAAATGACCGATATGCAACATTATGAACTAAACTTTCAAATCCATTTGGGACGCAGACTGATTCCCCTGAAGATGATTGGGGTAATGGGGGGAACCCCCCCCCAGGGATATCAATGCCCCTGTAGAGGTAATTTATCCTACTGTATATACCACCATCTATGTACCCTATCTCCTTCTCTCTCTCTCACTCTTTCTCTCTCTGTCTCTCTCTCTCTCTGTCTCTCTCTCTCTCTATGTCTCTCTCTCTCTGTCTCTCTCTGTCTCTCTCTCTCTCTTTCTCTCTGTCTCTGCTTCTCTATCCCTCTCACTCTCTCTGTCTCTGCCTGCCTCTCCTCTCTCCTTCTCTCTCGCTCTCTTTTTCTCTCTATTTCTCTCTTTCTCTCTCTCTCTCTCTCTCTCCATCTCGCTCTGGTTCTGGTATATAGGGTAGTGTGTGCATGGCAGTAGTAGTAATATTTGAGAACACAGCTGTCAGCAAACAGATTCTGCAGCTCCGGGATTACAGATAATCCTGGAAGATTTGACAGTAGATCAACACATGAGCTCAGAGACTGGGAGGGAGGGAGGGAGGAGGGGTAGATAGATAGATAGAGAAAGAGGGGGGAAGATAGAGAGAGAGAGAGAGAGAGAGAGTAGTGACCGATAATGAGAGGCAGAGATAGAGAGGATTAGTGTCTATGTACACTAGGCCACTGTATGTCACTAGCGAGCTGTTGGACAAGGTGGTGTCTGTGTAACACAACATCTGTAACCAACACTAAACACAGTATACCTAGGGGCAATTCCACAGTAATTGAATTACGCTGAGACTCACTTTAAAATGTATGCATTACATTTGAGCAGATGCTCTTATCCAGAGCGACCTACTGTTAGTGAGTGCATACATACTTTTTTCATACTGGCCCCCCATGGGAATCAAACCCACAACCCTGGCAATGCAACTGAACTACATCCCTGCCGGCCATTCCCTCCCCTACCCTGGGACAATTGTGTGCCGCCCCATGGTTCTCCCGGGCGCGACAGAGCCTGGATTTGAACCAGGATCTCTAGTGGCACAATTAGCACTGCGATGCAGTGCCTTAGACCACTGCGCCACTCGGGAGGTTGCCAAACAAAAACCACTGATTTCAAAGTTTAACATACAACTCTATGCACACACAATGACTGACTACTTTTAACAATTTACACAGTAAATAAAACATAAACAGTTTGTCCTGTAAATGTGTTTTTGTAAAATGTTCAGTGGAAATTCTTTAAAGAAGTCCTTGTACATATGGTTTGTTTAACTTTGAAACCAATGGTTTTTGTTTGGTATACATTTTAAAGTGAAACATCTGAGTCTAAGCGTAATTCCATGGAATTGCTCCTAGTGTCACGTTCGTTGTGTAAAGGATCAGACCAAGGTGCAGCGTGGTATGCGTACATAGTCGTTTATTTTAATAAACACAGACAAAATAACAAAATCCAACAGAAGGTGACGTTCAAGAGGCTAAACATCAAACAAGCCAAACAGAAACAAGATCCCACAACTAAGGTAGGCAACATGGCTGCCTAAGTATAATCCCCAATCAGAGACAACGACCGACAGCTGCCTCTAATTGGGAACCACACCCGGCCAACATAGAAATATATAAATTAGATTTTACACCCTGACCAACCCAACTAGAGATCTCAATGTCAGGGCATGACAGTACCCCCGGCGCGATGCTCCCCCTCTCAGTCCTCCCACAATGCACCAAGCCCTGTCTGGACCCTGGTGTGGGAGCCCTCGACCCTGGAGAGGGGCTGACGTCTGGTCCCGGCCCAGCAGTCCTCCCGCGATGCACCAAGTCCAGTCTGGACCCTGGTGTGGGAGACCCCGACCCTGGAGAGGGGTTGACGTCTGGCTCCGGCTCGGACCACGGTGGAGTGGATGGCTCCGGCATGGGGGAAGAGTAGACGAACGGACCCGGACTAGGCACCGGTGGAGCAGACTGCTCTGGCACTGAAGTGAAGCAGCTGACCGGAGCTGGACTAGGCAATGGTGGAGCGGACAGCTCTGGCACTGGAGTGGAGCAGCTGACCGGAGCTGGACTAGGCAATGGTGGAGCGGACAGCTCTGGCACTGGAGTGGAGCAGCTGACCGGAGCTGGACTAGGCACCGGTGGAGCGGACTGCTCTGGCACTGAAGTGGAGCAGCTGACCGGAGCTGGACTAGGCACCGGTGGAGCGGACTGCTCTGGCACTGAAGTGGAGCAGCTGACCGGAGCTGGACTAGGCACCGGTGGAGCGGACTTCTCTGGCACTGGAGTGGAGCAGCTGACCGGAGCTGGACTAGGCTACGGTGGAGCGGACTGCTCTGGCACAGGAGTAAAGCAGCTGACCGGAGCTGGAGACTCTGGACTGCAGACCATCGCAGGAGGCTCCGGGCCATGGACCATCACTGGAGTCTTCGGGCCATGGATCATCACAGGACGCTTCGTGCCATGGATCATCACTGGAGGCTTCGTGCCATGGATCATCACTGGAGGCTTCGTGCCATGGAACATCACTGGAGGCGTCGGGCCATGGATCATCACTGGAGGCTTCGGGCCATGGATCATCACTGGAGGCACGACTGGAGACACGCACCACTGGTTTGGTGCGAGGAGCAGGTACGGGGCGCACCGGGCTTCACCTGGAATGCTTTTTCAACAGTCTTGAAGGAGTTCCCACATATGCTGAGCACTTGTTGGCTGCTTTTCCTTCACTCTGCGGTCCAACTCATCCCAAACCATCGCAATTGGGTTGAGGTTGGGTGATTGTTGAGGCCAGGTCATGGATCATCACTGGATCATCACTGGAGGCTTCGTGCCATGGATCATCACTGGAGGCTTTGTGCCATGGATCATCACTGGAGGCTTCGTGCCAGTGCGGGGCGCTGGCACAGGACGCACTGGGCTGTGGACACGCACCACTGGTTTGGTGCGAGGAGCAGGCACGGGCCGTACCGGGTTGGGGACATACACCACTGGTTTGGTGCGAGGAGCAGGTACGGGCCGTACCAGGCTGGGGACACGCACCACTGGTTTGGTGCGAGGAGCAGGTACGGGCCGTACCGGACTGGGAGACACGCACCACTGGTTTGATGCGAGGAGCAGTTACGGGCCATACCTTGCTGGGGACACGCACCACTGGTTTGGTGCGAGGAGCAGGTACAGGCCGTACCGGACTGGAGACACGCACCACTGGTTTGGTGCGAGGTGCAGGTACGGGGTGCACCGGGCTTCACCTGGAATGCTTTTTCAACAGTCTTGAAGGAGTTCCCACATATGCTGAGCACTTCTTGGCTGCTTTTCCTTCACTCTGCGGTCCAACTCATCCCAAACCATCGCAATTGGGTTGAGGCCAGGTCATCTGATGCAGCACTCCATCACTCTCCTTCTTGATCAAATAGCGCTTACACAGGCTAGAGGTGTGTTGAGTCATTGTCCTGTTGAAAAACAAATGATATTCCCACTAAGCCCAAACCAGATGGGATGGCGTATCGCTGCAGAATTCTGTGGTAGCCATGCTGGTTAAGTGTGCCTTGAATTCTAAATAAATCACAGACAGTGTCACCAGCAAAGCACCCTCACACCATCACACCTCCTCCTCCATGCTTCACGGTGGGAACTACACATGCAGAGATCATCCGTTCACCTACTCTTTGTCTCACAAAGACACAGCGGTTGGAACCCAAAATCTCAAATTTGGACTCATCAGACCAAAGGACAGATTTCCACCTGTCTAATGTCCATTGGTCGTGTTTCTTGGCCCAAGCAAGTATCTTCTTATTATTGGTGTCCTTTAGTAGTGGTTTCTTTGCAGCAATTCAACCATGAAGGCTTGATTCCCGCAGTCTCCTCTGAACAGTTGATGTTGAGATGTGTCTGTTATTTGAACTCTGTAAAGCATTTATTTGAGCTACAATTTCTGAGGCTGGTAACTCTAATGAACTTATCCTCTGCAGCAGAGGTGACTCTGAGTCTTCCTTTCCTGTGGTGGTCCTCATGAGAGCCAGTTTCATCATAGCGCTTGATGGTTTTTGCGAAGTTCTTCCGTATTGACTGACCTTCATGTCTTAAAGTAATGATGGACTGTCATTTCTCTTTGCTTATTTGAGCTGTTCTTGCCATAATATGGACTTGGTCTTTTACGAAATAGGGCTATCTTCTGTATACCACCCATACCTTGTCACAACACAACTGATTGGCTCAAATGCATTAAGAAGGAAATCAATTCCACAAATTAACTTTTAACAAGGCACACCTGTTAATTGAAATGCATTCCAGATGACTACCTCATGAAGCTGGTTGAGAGAATGCCAAGAGTGTGCAAAGCTCTCATCAAGGCAAAGGGTGGCTACTTTGAAGAATCTCAAATATAACATATCTTTTGATTTGTTTAACACTTTTTGGTTACTACATGATTCCATATGTGTTATTTCATAGTTTTGATGTCTTCACTATTATTCTACAGTGTAGAAAAAAGTAAAAAAATAAAGAAAACGCCTGGAATGAGTATGTGTGTCCACACTTTTGACTGGTACTGTACATGTTGAACTTCCATCCTCTCAGGTCATGGGTACAATGTATGAATTAATGGTTGAATCAGAATCGCCATTATAATCATTGGCCAGTACGGAGAATTAAGTAAAACCACAAGTCCAAATCACTATCTCCAGCCATGGCTAATTTAGGAAAGGGTCAATTTTAGCTAGCTAGCTAGCTAGCCACCGGACAATGACACAACAATTCAAGTTTTATTCTGTGAATGAGGTTTGGCTTCTAGTGTGATGTGATTGGTGTGAAGCCAAATCCAAACTGGATTCCCTTGACACTTTGTTTTGGTGCGGCAGGACCATCCCCAGCCAAGCTATTATTTTATAAAAACATTTATCAAGGGAAGCCAAATGCTCGCTGGCTTCCCTTGCATTCAATGATATGGGCGGCAACAATGTCATACTGAGACAGACGGGCGTCATTTTTTTTCCGCTCGGGTGCTTTGAAGGACATTTATTAAACACAGAGAGACAAAAGATTTTAAAAAGTGTTTCTTTTTTTCTTGGTCAATTTTTTGGGGAAGCCTGGCTTCCCTTGGAATCCATGAATACACGTCACTGCCCCTCCGGCTTAGTCTGACAGTGAGAAGTGGCCATTACACCACCATTTCTTTCCCCGTTATTCAAGGACAAAATCAACCCTTCTGTAGAATAATAATAATAAGGGTGGATAGATAAATCTGGTTACTACTGGCTGGCCGATCTATTCTGCTCTGCTGATCAATAACCTAATCGAAATTATGTTAGAAAAGAGGGATTGAATACGCCTCCTTCGCCTCCTAGCACCCCTCATCTCTCCTCTAGCTGCCTTTGTTATGATCTCAGCTTATTATGCTATCCATAGGCCGTCCCTGCTGTCCCTTAGCCACACTGGGGCCATTCATAATGCAACCACAGCTTATAATGTGTCTGATTCTCCATCTCTGCTCCTCCATCTCTCAACTTTCTCCAGCTCTCCTCCTCCTCCTGTGCCCCATTTTCCTCCTCTTCCTTCTCTTCCTCCTCTCTCCTTCTCTCTCCTTCTCCATCTCTCCCTCTTCCTCCTCTCTCCTCATCTCGCCTCCTCTCTCCTCCTCTTCCTCCTCCTCTCTCCTCCTCCATTTCCTCCTTCTCTCTCCATCTCTCTCCTCCACCTCTCTCCCTCTCCATTTCCTCCTTCTCTCTCCACCTCTCTCCTCCTCCTCCCTGAGATGGCATATTGATCAGTGTCGGGAGCATAGACACAGACTAATCTACTCTAGATCAGTGCAAGTCCTCTCTGTCCCCCCTTTCCCCGTCCACACCAGCTGCCTTTCTCTCTGCTTGCCTGCCTCACTCCATCTCTCCCTTCCTCCCTTCGTGGCTGCCTCTATCTCTCTCCCCCTCCCTCCTGTCCTGTGTTACTCTCTACCTGCCTGCCTCTCTCTCTCCATGCCTCACTGCCTTCCTCTCTCCATACCTCCCTCCCTCCTTGATTTCGACTTAGTATTCATATGAGGAAGGAATAAAGACACAGGCCAGTCCCCACAGCTACATTTAAAGGAGTGAACACACACACACACACACCACTGTGTTTAAGCTAGCTAGAAGACTCAATCCCGTCTCTCCAGAGAGCGGTGAGAGTAATGAAAACAAAACAGGGCTAGATCGATGGTACAATGAGCCTGTGTGTAAATATGATTTGAAATTGGATGACAGCAGGGACCAGGGATTTGAAAGGAGGTGTATGATCCAGATCAAATGTGATATAATAAGCATTATTGGAAATCATTATTCTTATTCCCTGGTGGAATTGATTGTCGTTGTGTGGGTGAATAGGGGTATCATTAAGATTAATTTGTTAGTGTAACAATAGCTCATCTAGATGGAGGCTGGAGGGATTTCATGGTGTTACAGTACAGTAAGATATACTGGCTTTAGAAAGGCAAAGGCCACATATCAAAGACAGGGCACAAAGCTATGTATGTTATATGGATGTGTGGGGCTAGCTTTATAGAGAGACAGAGGCCACATACTTGTGTGTCTCTCTACTACAAAGCTTGCTGGGTATATCCTCAGGGGTCTGACACAGTGCAAAGGTCAGAGGTTAGAGGTCAGAGGCGCATCCCATGAAGCATTTAGCTGTGTCTGTGCCTCTGAGAAAATATACTGTAGGATTTGTGCTGTGTGTGATTCATATTACAAAACAGAAATGAGCAGAGACTGCTTTGATTAAAAAAAAGCCTGCTTTGGTGAAAATACAACATGCCTTTTAGGATGACGAGGGCAGTATGTTCTTCCGAAATGGCAAATGTTGGTCTCTCGCTCCCTCCCTCTTCCTCCCTCTCCCTCCCTCTCCCTAATCCCCTCCCCCATCCCTCCCTCCCTCTCTTTCCCTTCCTCCGTCTGCAATCTGGGTGACAGTATAGCAGCCTCCACAGCCCCTCAGAGCCGAGCTGTAACACAAGATGCTTCTTCAGAGCCCTGGCCTGCCTGTCTTGGCGCTGGTGCCCTGTGGACACCAGGGGGCATGGCCTCCACCGCTACCGCCTCTGCTCACTGGCTTACGTCACATGACTGCTGGCCCACATGGCTGAGCACAAGGGGGGGACAATGACGCTATGGTCCCTATGCCTAGGGGGGTGGGGGAGTGGAGAGGATGCAGAGAATAGAGAAGGACATACCATAGCATCCTCTTTTATTCCCAGGCAGGGAGGCAGGGAGAGAGGCAGGGCAGAAAGGAGGGAGAGAGGCAGGGCAGATTGGAGGGAGGGAGGGAGGGTGGTCGAGAGGGAGGGATTCAGTGCTATTGATTAGCTCTTTCTCTGTGGCGCGGTGGAGCTCAGCTGTACTCTGTGGGTTTACTCTTTAGAGCAGAAAGAGAGAGGGAGATAGAGAGAGAGAGAGAGAGAGAGAGAGAGAGAGAGAGAGAAGCTGGGCAGGGATGAATCTAACCCCCCCTTCTCCTGCCCCACTCTATCCCTCCTTAATCCTCTGTCACAGCTCTAGCCTGACATTAGAAAAGCAGTGGAAGAGAGAGACACTGATGAAGCGTGATCCAACCATCCAGCCAGTGGGCCCAAATTAACTGAATCATCGCTCATCAGCTGTGTACAGAGCAGGAGAGGGTGGGAGGGAGGGAGGAAGGGAGGGAGGGGGGATGGACAGACAGACAGAGAGAGAGAGAGGAAGGAAGAGACAATTAAAGCAATAGGGGGAGAGAGGGAGAGAGAGAGAGAGAGAGAGAGAGAGAGAGAGAGAGAGAGAGAGAGAGAGAGAGAGAGAGAGAGAGAGAGAGAGAGAGAGAGAAAATGGCAGTGTGCTAGCAGGCAGAGTTCATTGGCCCAAACAGAGCCAAGGCAGGGTGGGCATGGTTGTAAGGGTCGAACCCTACAGTCAGTCAAGCCAGGGTAGGCATGCAGCAGAATGCACCATGCTGTTCTGCATCCCAAATGGCACTCTATTCCCTATACAGTGCATTACTTTTGACCAGAGCCCTATGGGCCCTGGTCAAAAGTAGTGCACTAAATAGGAAATAGGGTACCATTTGGGATGTAGCCTATGACTCCCCACTCCCCCAGTCAAATGGTGATTCAAATGGTGATTCATTATAATGCTGTAGAGGCAACCACTCTGTAGACAGATTAAGGGGCGGACTGGGACCAGAAATCGGCCCTGGCATTTCTAACACACCAGACCTTTTTTACCTTAAGGCCCCCACACCGGCCCATTTTCTCCCTTGAGACCCCCATTTTTAGCCAGGCAAAACCCCAAGTTAGACAGGCTAAAAATGCCAGATGGCTAGTCCGCCCCTTGAGGTCTTATGAGGAACAGGGTCTTAGGCCTGGTTTCCCAACCCCAGATTAATCCCAGCCCCCCAATCATTCTCAATGGAGAATCATGTTTTTGTGAATCGTATCAGCAGTTTGTGGCATAGGCCTACCCTCAGAAAGTCAAGAATAGAAAGGCTTTGGTCAAGTATCTCCCTGACTATATTGCACATGCATGCCAAGTCTTACAACGCCTGGATACGTATTTAACATATCAGCTAACCACATATGATATAGCAATGTGATGCCCAACTGCACAGTCAATGATGTGGCACACAACCATTGGTTGATGCAGTGCAACACCTATGCATCTATTCGGGCAGGAACTTAAACTTTGCTACTATCAGAAATGCACACGGCACCTGTTCTTCTGATTCAACAAGCCAGAGATGATGAGAAATGATCAGGTGCCAATTCACACTGTGAAACTTCTATGGCTGCATTTACACAGGCAGCCCAATTCTGATATTTTTCCACTAATTGGTCTTGACCAATCACATTAGATCTTTTTCAGAGCTGATCTGATTGGTCAAAATTCGTGGAAAAAAATATACGAATTGGGCTGCCTGTCTAAACGCAGCCAATGTCCCTAGGGTTCTGGGCCCATATTCCCAAAGCATCTCCGTGTATAGAACTGCTGATCAGCACACTAAAGCCTTCTTCACACTGCAGGCTTTAATGCTCAAATCAGTTTTGTTTTTCAAATCTGTTTTGGAATGCTGACTGTCCAAACAGCAAGTTACAAGTGACCAAATCATATATGTGTGTGTTCTGACAGCAGTCATTTGCTGACAAGGCTACGCTAGTTGTCATAGTAACAATGAGTGTGTGCGCAGTGGTGTAGGTTGATTGGTGGTGGTGCTCTTGCTTCTTATCACTCAGAAGTTACATAGCAACCTAAGGTTAGAAAGCCTGCCATGGACGTTTCTCAGTTGCTTTGAATGTTCAAAATCATAGTGTTAGAACACTTTTAAAGCCTCCAAGGATAAGTTGTTCAAAACAAGTAATTTTTGGCTAGCCACAGCAGTCAACATAGCAGTCAGCAGTAGTTGTTTAGCTTTCTAGCACATTCACTCATTTGGATGTAAACAATTAACAAGCTAGCTAGCTACCACATGTTCTTGTCAAACTGTCAACATAGTAGCTAGCAAGCAACAAGATATGAGAAATAGCAGTCTAAAAACCACTTTACTTGGCTCATCGTGCCCTAGCGACTCCTTGTGGCGGGCCGGGTGCCTGTGTTTCTTCCGATACGTTGGTGCGGCTGGTTTCCGGGTTAAACTGGTGGGTGTTAAGGAGCGCGGTTTGGTGGGTCATGTTTCAGAGGACGCATGACTCCACCTCCGCCCGTTGGGGATTTGCAGTGATGAGACAAGATCGTAATTGGGGAGAAAAAGGGGGGTATATATATATATATACATATATATATATATATATATATATATTTGACTGTTCAGACAAGTCGCATGACCAGGAATCAGATTTGTATCTGACTTCAAACCACCTACAAAGGTGGCTTGAAATATCAGATTCCATGTGCTTTTTGGGTGTTCAGACTACAGGAAAAAGAACAGATTCGAATCGGATATGCAAAAAAATTGGAGTTGAGTCACTTCAAACTACCAGTGTGAACGAAGCTTAAATCTAAGAAGCTATGTGAATACGGGCCCTGAACCCTACGGACAGTGTAGGCAGAAGAATGCCAGTCAGCAACTCACAGGATTCTAACAACCATAGTCTTTATTTAAAGTAAAATACAGTAAAATATTATATATATACAGTATATATAATATAGTAACATTTGAAGTAAACTTGATTGCTATCAGGTATGTTACTGCTTGCTGGAACAAAAGCCTTCACGCACACCAGCATTGGTTTAATGAAACATTTAAGGTATCTGAATATTTTCTCCCTCATCAAATACAATTGGACTCTTTGTTCTTTGTATTGACTGGAGGGTTTATAGATTAGGAGAGTGTTTTTTCCTTGAAGAACCCACTGTCTATTTCTTAATCGCTTTCTATTGTTTTCTTTTACATATGTTGCTGTTGAAGAACAGTATGAGGATGTATGAACTCATTGTCTTTGAGGTGTTCATTTTGTCGTTGGCATTTAGTGTAGCAAGCTGCATTTAGTGTAGCAAACTGCATTCGCTTGTTTAAAAGAGCGACTGATGATAAATGCAGAGGAGAGAGAATATAAAGTTACACTGAAGCATTTTGAAGAACGGCAAGGATTGCCGTCAATTGGGACTTCCACTGTCCGTGTAGAATGTACTGAGGCGACTATGATCATGTCGATAAACACTGACCTCTACAACAATGGCCGCCATTTGTCTCCAGATGAACAGGGGTGTATTCATTAGTTGGTATTCAAACCGTTTACCGTTTACTCTAGGAACCAAATGGAAGCAAACAGAGCAAACGGAACGGAACAGGGAGGGGCCTCAAATCACATTTTATTTGTCACATGCTTCATAAACAACAGGTGTAGACAAACAGTGAGATGCTTACTTACGGGCGCTTCCCAACAATACAGAGAGAAAGAAAATAGAGAAATAATAGAAAAGTAATATTCAATACACAATGAGTAACGATAACTTGGCCTACCTGAATTTGTCCATTACAAACTCTCATTTTCGTTAAAAAATGTTTTACGTTTGAAGTAAATGGTTTCCGTTGCAAAACATTTTGCAACAGACAAAACATTTTGCAATGGAATGAGACTAATGAATACACCTGTTCTTAGGTCACGGAACAGAACAAAATGGCTCTCAGAATTCAAAACCCGGGGTAATTAATGTTGAATAAATGTATGTGTAAAATTGTATTTCAGAATGTAGTGTTACTCCATATTATAGAGTACAGTATTAGGAGTGTACAGTAATGACACCAAGGTGTTGTCTGTATCATGTACATTCACGGAGGGCATGTATAGTCCTAAAATGGTCACTTTCGTCATGATTATTTTTTTTATTGTTTGTGTTACAAATGTCAAAAGCATGGCAAACATCCTTCCTCCCATAATGTTTCTATCTGAGAATTGCTAGAACAATCTGAGATACCAAAAATATTTTCAGGCCATGCTGGCCTGGAATCACCCTTAAGTATGTGCAATGTTCAAGTTGATGCTGTTTGAGGGCTACTGTAGGCAGTGTAAGTCATATAATGAAATGAAAAAAGTTTTTGTTTGATTTCTAGCTGTGCTGAAAATGTCCCTGTCTATTAATTTGCCAGCCCAATTAGATGGATTTTTCAGTTGAGTAAGGAATCTGGAACTAGATGCTATGGAGGACGTCTTAACTACTCTAACAATATAACATCAAGGGTCAAGGGTCAAGTGCAAACAAGTCCAACTATGGTAAATGGACCGTGTTTTACTGCTGATGCTTCATCCTAGTCATGTTGAATAATCAGGGTAAGAGGTGATTTACACATTTGACTGTACAGGATCTATCAACAAGCGTGAAGATTATTTATATTATGCACATTTCAAATCAAATCAAATGTTATTGGTCACATACACATATTTAACAGATGTTATTGCGGGTGTAGCGAAATTCTTGTGTGTGTGTGTGTCTGTGTGTGTGTGTTAACCACTTTTATTAGAGTATATGGTTATTGTTGTTTTTAATATAAAACTTGAATTCTGAACTCAAGCCTATGGTCAGAATGAGAGCCTCTTTCATTATTCAATTATTCAACATATCAGCAGCTGATTAGTCCAGAAGTTGGATCAAAGACATCCACAGGGGGCCTCCCAAGTGGTGCAGTGGTCTAAGGCATCACTACAGACCTGGGTTCGATCCCAGGCTGTGTCACAACCGGCCGTGACCGGGAGTCCCAGCGTGTTCCGGGTTAGGGGAGGGTTTGGCTGAGGGGGCTTTACTTGGCTCATCGTGCTCTTGTGGCGGGCTGGGCACCTGCAGGCTTACTTCGTCAGTTGAATGGTGTTTCCTCCGACACATTGGTGCTTCTGGGTTAAGCGGGTGGGTGTTAAGGAGCGTGGTTTGGCAGGTCATGTTTTGGAGGACGCATGACTCGACCTTCGCCTCTCCCGAGCCCGTTGGGGAGTTGCAGCGATGAGACAAGATAAAAATTGAAATTGGGGGTAAAAAAAAAAAGACGTCCTTGGACCAATCCCTGTCGACGGTGTTGAGCTACCGATGAACAAAAGGGTGTTTGTGATTTTTCAGACACACCCTGTTGCTGCTTTGACCACGTTGGAGGAAATGACACATTATAGTTACACAACTTGTTTTTGGTAGTGATGGGAAACCGAGATTTTCTGAAGCCTTTGGGGCTTTCACCAAATTGTGCCGAAAAACAGTTAATTAGTCAAAGCTTTTAACACATTGCACATTAGTGACATCTGTTGGTCAGGGATATACATCAGCATGTTTGATGTTTATATTGAAGTTTTAAAAAAATCGCTACATCCATCAAAACTTTGTGGTGAAATGGATAGGTGTGAATATGAATACACTAAAGCTAGTTTGAATGTGAGGTTCGCATCCCACATTCTGCGTACCTTTTTGCCTGTAATTCTTTGGGGGGCAGATAGTGTGGTTTCACCGGAAAAAAATGTCTGCACATAGCCAGGACTCGATCCTGTACCTGTGGTATCTGATTAGTTCCTAATCCTTGACCCAACCTAATAAGCTACTGTTCAGGTGGTATGTGACGAAAAGTGCAGTTGTCAATAATGTGTCCAGTAGAGGTCGGTGTTTGAAAGCAACTTGGCATCGAAGAAAGCACCAGTATGGTGATACTGACGATTTGTCAGCACAGATGGTTTGTTTACATAGCAGGTTAGGTTATTTAACATAGCAAGTTAGTGAATTAACGTGGCAGGTTAGGAGAACTAACGCAGCAGGATAGGTGAATTAGCGTAGCAGGTTAGGTGACTGAGGTTAAGGTTAGGCAAAGGGTTAGGGTTAGGGTTAAAGGCTCTGCATGGTCAATCCGGAATCTGAAGTGGCCATACAGCATTTACTGCGATGCAGCCTCTGCAGATGTCAGGGCTTTCATACTTCTTGTGCTTAGCGGAGCAGAGCAGAGCTGTTGTGAAGGAAGTTGTCAAGGAAGTGAGTTTGTGTTTATACAGGATGTACTGCCCCCAGCTACCGTCAACCAATCGTGTCAATGCGGAGCTATACGGAGCCCTCCGCATTGTTACAACATTTGAGAGGCGCACAGCGATGTGGTACAGAGCTTGATTTGGCCTCTGCATGCCTCGGTTCAAGTATAAATTGGCTTTTAGGCTTAGCTACAATGCTACAGTTGTCAACAACTGTTGGCCCCGACGCGACTACTAGATGGAGCTGTAGGCCTACTCCATCCAGCCACAATGCTAGAAACGTAAACAAACCATCTGCGGTGACAAATCATCAGTATCATAACACATGTCCTCTTTATTGCAGTCGGACTGCACAGCTCAGAAGATTGCTATATCATATCACAGGAGGTTGGTGGCACCTTGATTGGGGAGACGGGCTCGCGGTAATGGCTGGACCGGAATTGGTGGAATGGTATCCAATACATCAAACACATGGTTTGATGCCACTCCATTCGCGCCGTTCCGAGCCATCCTCCCCTCAGCAGCCTCCACTGTATCATATGGATACCATATGGATGTGGTTCCTGAGAACACTTAAGGGGGCGTTCCTCTGCCCAGGCGTTGCTGACGCATGCCAGATCTTACAATGCCTAGATAGGTAAAATACCTATCAGCTAACACATCATATGTTATAGCAATCTGGTGCCCGACGGCACAGTCGATGACGTAGCGCGCAACCATTGGTTGATGCATGCAATATTTGAGCAGGGGAACGCGACCTTATCCAACATGGAGCGGCACAGATAATGGTTGTGTTCCCCTGCTCAGATGTTGCATGCATCAACCAATGGTTGCGTGCCACGTCATCGACTGTGTCATCGACTGACAGATTGCTAAAACATATGATGTGGTTAGCTGATACGTAAAATACATATCAAGGCGTTGTAAAATCTGCCATGCATCAGCAACTCCTGGGCAGAAGAACGTGCCCAATATGTGTGCCAATTAAAGATCATGACTAATCAGATGCAAGGCCCAATTAGGGCCTAATCCAGCCCAGGTGTGCAGCTTGGATGGTTGTTAAAATCTACCTCAGTTTCATCGTTCTAGCATAGCAGAGGCTGCTGCACCTCTAACCTACAGATTCACATTAGTTGTTGGCATGGGACTCACGATGGCAACCACTCTCAGGGTAATGTTAAAGCAACTGGCTTTGTTTATACTGGTGGGAAACTTAATCTCTCCTGCTTTTACTCATACTTCCAGCACTGACACATGGCAACGACAACTTCCAAGCCGACTGCTGCAATTTGGCAATCATCCGCCCTTAAAACAGCATCAACTTCACCAACAAACCGTTTCCAGACCAGTTGTAGTGAAAACGGTCGCTGTGACGTGCCATTCAGACTACATGGAGATAGTCGTGAATGCTGATTTGTTTAAAATTGGTACTCTTATCGACGTGGATGACCTGCGCCTTGGAGTTGAACAGTACCAAGCCCAAGAGCCTTGTAAGGCTACAGTGTCAGCAGCCGGAGATGAGTACAGAATATTTGCAGCGCTATCGGACTGTGGAACCAAGCATTTGGTATGTATGGTGATACTGTTTCAGTAGTTGACTTCTTGGAATGACCTTCTCAGATTCTGCTTTGTGAATCCACAGATGAACAAAGACTCCTTGATCTACACAAACCACCTCAGATATATACCCAGAATCACTCCAGATGGGGTTATTCAAATGGATGGTGCTGTAATTCCAATTGAGTGTCAATTTGAAAGGTTAGGTTAGGCTATACTGTTGTATGGTGATCATAGTCCTGCGTAGCCCTATTGGTTGGCTTGCTTTAACTCTGTGATTTTGTTTCAGGAAGTACAATTTGAACAGTGCCTCTCTCCAGTCGACCTGGATCCCCTTTACCGCCACAGTGTCTGCTGAAGACGCCCTGCAGTTCTCCTTGATGCTCATGACAAGTGGGTATATAAATCCTGGGCTGCATTGAGCATTGAATGTTCAGATGGAATATATACCATGCAACACATGCCTCTCTGACATGCAGAATATAGAATCATATCAGACACTTATTGGTAGCATTTCTATCTGCAACATTCTACACAGTTCGCCTACTAAATATGGCCCTGTTAACAAACCCCTCCATCTTATACCTTTTAACCCCTTCATAGTATTTTCTGGCCGGGGTAGTTTTGTTAAGTTCCCAACACTCGTTCTGCTAAGATCCTATCGGTACGTTCTCTCTGCATGGTGTTTTGGGAACGCATGTTACAGCTTCCGCCATTGTAGGAAAGATGCATCCTTAAAACACTCAGTAAGCCTAAGTTCAATTGGGAAACCAGGGCTGCATGTTAACTCATCGCTTGCGGTATGGTATTGGAAACACAAGGACTGTATTGTTCATATCAGTGAAATAATTTTCAAAAGGTTAAACTGCTACACCTTTATACAGCCATATTTCCATGTTACATCGCTTGTTCGCATAAATGATGGAAGACAAGGGCGTACCTGTGCTAATTAGCTATCTGCATCTCTGAACACCTATGTAAGCGGAAGATGGACTCAACAAACGTGTTGCCACTGAAAAATATTAAGTGTGTATTGCAGTTGTGAAATTATTTTGATGTGATCTGACAGGGGGCTTTGTTTTATAGAACTATACCGCAATTGAGAATCTAATCACGCTTAGATGGTGTTTTTGGCTGTCCGAGCCAATTTGCCTCAACACATGTAAGGTCCTTGGACCATAAGGAGTAAAGTTAGGCTCATTCAGTCCATTTTTGGGATAACCTTCTGTCAATACTGCCACTTCTTGTCCAGGTGACTGGCTCTATGAGCGGGGTTTGGGAGTCTACTTCATGGGTGATCCCATCAATGTGGAGGTGTCTGTCAGGCTCGCGCACCACACCAGGCTCAGGGTCTTTGTTAGCAGCTGCGTGGCAACACTGGACCCTGACTGGAACTCTGTCCCCAGATACGTCTTCATTGAGAATGATGGGTAAGCAAGAGGAAATGTCCTAGTAACCTAAAGTGCCTACCTAGAATGAGTTGTCCCTATATGAGCATATTTTCCCCAAATGGCGCTTGGAGGGTTTTTTGTTTGGTACCAAGGAAGTTGAACTAATACCTCAATATGCATTTTATATTATCTCCCATCCAGGTGCTTGATGGATTCCCAGTTGCCTGGCTCCAACTCTAGGTTCATGCGTAGAACCCAGGACGACAAGCTCCGGTTCCACATTGATGCCTTTAGGTTCCACCAAGAGGATAGGGCAGAGGTGAGGGCAATTTTTTAAAACCAGCGACGTTGTAGAGTGCATTATGGGTACTGCAGTTGGTACGTGATGCTACAGTAAAATAACTTTCAGCATCACAGTAGCCTACATAATGGCTTTATCTTTGTTTTTACAGCTGTACATCACATGCCACCTTATTGCAGTCCCTGTCATGGACCATGCAGAGCCTAGCAACAAGGCATGCTCCTTCATCGATGGCAGGTCTGAGATCTGACTTAGCTACGCTTAGTGGGCTGTGACCTATCCACTGGCATACCATAGTATTTGTTAAAATGGTGTACTTGGTACATTAGTCAATCTTTCATCCATTTCAGGTGGAAGTCTGCCGACGAGAATGATTTGCTATGTGGCCGTTGTCCAAGTCTGACGAGCCAGAAGTGGGTTGCTCCAGCACGACGTCCCCTCGGTGACAGATTGGGCAGTAGCCGACCTGAACCTCGTGGTTACCGCAGCAAACCCCCAGCCTCTGGTGACCGTTGGCGTGGGATGAAAGCCAAGAAGGGTATATTTGGCATCCTAATCCCTGTATTCTTCTTGCCTCTTCTCAAAATGCATTGCAGAATAGGGTCTGAGGGGAGGGACCTTCTGCTCCAATATGGCTGATGGGATGCAAGGAATTGAGGAAAGACTAATTGCAAGTGTGTTGGTGAGAAGTTTGCCTTGCATGTGTTTAATGACAATGTAATTTTAGTGTTGGAACAGGATGCTTCTTTGGGCCCCATGATGGTCTTCCCAACCCAACAAAAGAGTACACCTCTATCTCCACGCACGAAGGAAGGTGTCCATATAAATGGCTTCCCCTCTGCTACAAGAGACGCGAGGCCTGTATCACCTGGCAGTCGTTGGAAGAGTGGAATGGCCTTCAAGAGAGGTACTTTGACTGTCGTATGTAGTGCACAACCTTTGACCAGTGTTTTGAAAACCTGACCCTAGGCAACAGTGACTAGGGTCTAGTTAATTGACTGACTCTTTCGGCAACTTCGATGAGGGACATTTTCAGACGGATGACTCAACAAATCACAAGGCAGACATGCCAGTCTCGATTTGAAACCACATTTAGCAGGCAATACCTTTGCAGTGGTTTTAGTGACTGTAGTTAATGCAAACTAGCCACCTGTGAAATGCACTAATTAAAAATAACCTCTACTCCATCTTGCTAACTATTTTGTTTTTTTATTCAAGCGGATAAGGCAGTTACTTCCTCTATGCCAAACTGATGTCTTACTTACAGACCTGTTAAGCCAGTAAATTTGAAAATTGTAGAAGGCAACCGTGATGTCTAGCCTATTGCCCAGCCCATGAGGCGCTGGTCAAAAGTAGTGCACTATAGGGAATAGGGTGCCATTTTGGATACTTGTATTTTCATATCTATACAGGCTAGCTGTGTTAATCTGTTACATTTAATTCCAGGACCTTATTTCGGCCAATCTGAAAATGCGGGTAGTCCTTTGGGCCTGAAGGTTGGACCCAACAAGCATGGTTTCGTTAGCTCTGCAACATATGATGGCTTCATCAGGCAGAAAGAACTGATTGGCCAAAGAGGTAATTACATTCTTTACTGGTTTGCATGTATAATAACTGCATATAGGCTCTGTGCTAAATAGTCTGTTCTCAGAGCTGGAGCCCATTGGCGCAAAGATTACCACAGAGAAAGAGGGTCTGATTGAAGATCTAGGTGATGAGAAGCATGACAAGGATCGGGTTAACATTGGAACTCATGGTAAAGGTATGCATGGGATCATGGTATTGTTTTTAGAGGGAAGGAACCTGCACATTACACTATTTAGCAAGCAGGTTAGCGTTTTTTGGGATGACTCTGCTCTGCAGAGTGGTCACTAGCTGTCACAGCCCAAATCATGAAATATGCTCTTAAACCTAATGCCTAACCTTTAAATTAAGACCAAAAAGCTGCTTTTGGTTCATTTAAGTTTTACTATGTAGTCAATTTTGACTTTGCAGCTGGCACATCTAGTGGAAATCGCTCAGTTTTCCCTCCAGGACAATACTCGTCCCAATAAATGTCAACCTGCAAGTGTCACTATCACATATCAGAGCTTTTGTGGTTTCACAAAGCAGTTATGAAATGTTCCCAGTCCACTAACACTTTTCTGTTTACAGAACTGGAAGGCGTTGTTGCTGTGGTGGCCACTTAGTCTAGCTCCCAGCAGCAGCACACCAACACACGGAGGGTGGTGATTCAAGTCCTGATGTCCTACACAAGGTTGACCCGAGAACTACCAAATGACCTCCGCACCATCTGCTCCTGATAAGGTGCACAACCTGTGAAGAGGCCACCAAACTAAGGAGACCTGCTCAATCAGATATCTCAAAAGAACAAGGTCAACCCAAGAGGACTGTTAACCTTGTGAAATAAATTATTTAAAGCTTCTTTGACAATGTGTTTCAGTTTTTACCGTTATGCACTATATGCTAGAGTAATCTAAAATATTGCCTTAATTTGTTAATGTGAATGCCCGCTTTAGGATCATCTCCTTTGGTGTGGGGGTTATGTACAGGTAAAATATTTTGAGTGCATATTCAATGCTAGCCCAACTCTTCAGATCCATGATCTGAATATCCAGTCCTGGCTTAATGTGACTCTGGTTCACAAGTCCCAAGGTTCCTGATCAAGTTACAGGGAATTCCTAGGAAAATTGGGCTTGCAATGTGAAGAACTCTGGTTATGCAAGCGCTATATATATATATATATATATAGGGTCTGACGAACCAGAAATTGGCACTGGTATTTTTAACACTAGCCCTTTAATTTTTTCCTCTACTCATTAACCAGAATGATGGTTTTGTGCACAAAACAAGTTAGACAGGCTCACTGGGCTAAAAATGGACCAGCCCATCTGGCATTTGCCCGACATGCCAGGCCGCCCCTGGACAGCTTTACTTTGCTGATACAGATGCTGAAAATGCATCCAGGAGGTTAGCCAACTGTACAATTTGCATGGAAGTGTTGGAAGAGGATAATGTCCTGATATAGGGTAATGACATTTCTCCCAACTAGTGCCTTAAAGTATCTAACATTCTAAGCAGGCACGGTCATTTCAGAGGTATAAGTGGACTGTGTCCTACTGTCCCGTTGCTCTCTGCTACAGAATGTTAAAGGAGCAGTTGCTATATCCATTTTTAAACAAATTATATCTTGAATAACTTTAAAATTCCTCAGCTAATTTCAACTGTCGCACCCAATCAAACCTCATGAGCTTATTTCACTCATTTGTAAATGTAAACAAACACTGTATAGCCTCAACAATATTGAGATCATGGATGGTCAGTCCCTGTATCAATAGCTCTGTGGTTACATTTCTCCAGTCCCATCACTCAGATGTTTACCAAATCAGTGGCGGGGTGGTGCTTATTGTTCGAACTGCAGATTGCCCATTTAAGGTCTGCCAGGCCGGGCTCTGACAGTCACCTCTCGATGCTGGGCCTTCCCCTGCCCTTAACCCAGCTGAACAAGGACACTAATTTGGGTGATTATTTGGACAGGCAGAACGCCTCCCTCACACCCTGCCCCTCATACTGAGATCCCTACCTCCTGCCCAGTCAACACACGCAGAGTAAAGTCACCTTGTCTCTAGTCTTATCGGTTTGACTGAGCGTTCCAACTCCTCCCCTCATTACCAGGACGCTCCTAATATGGTTGTACCCTTTCCTTTAGCTTCCTAATGACACCCAGCCACTGGTACAATTACTCCAAGGTTTCTCGTAGAGGGGACAACGATAGCCTGTTTAAAAGTCACACTGTGGCACTTGGATTTTATATCCAGTAAATGGGAGTTTATTATTGGGATATGTTTATATTGGATAAAACTAGACTGAGGATCCTATGGCTCAGTTGATTTGAGCATGGTACTTCAAAACCAGAGTTGTTTGATTCCCCCATAGCCTACATACACAGAATATACAGTATGTATAAACTGTGCATCCCCATACTCTGCTAAAAGCTTCCGCTAAATGACCACATTCAATTATTATACTGTAGTATATAGCTGATCTCCATTGTACCGCTGTATTATTATAGCGAGCTACTCCACATGGCCACTTGCTTGGTTTTCATTCCCAACATATTGTAGCAAATTTGGGGGGGTCCAGCGACTGTCCAACCAACACCTTTACCGTTACGCCAAGCGGTCCAAACCTGTTGAGGTTGCTAGGTGTTGGGTTGAGGTCCGTACAATATGCTGAATACTGTACAGTCTTAACTATGGATCTCTGGTTAAACGCATCTGTTAAACATCCACATCATAATCAAAGTATAATATAGTTGCTGCTGTATCATTATAGCATTATAAATAGCTACTTGTTACATAATACCCAATGGCCTACAGAACAGAATGATGGCATTTACAGCATTCTAAAGGTCAACCTCCTCCACATCACTGTAATCAGCACATCATCACACAATTAGACTCTCTTCGTCTGCATCCCAAATGGCACCCTATTCCCTATTTAGTGTGCTGCTTTTGACCAGCTCCATATGGCTTTTGGGATGTAGCTTTAGTCTTCCTTCTGAAGAGTGAGAGCAAGATGAACCCATTTTATCATCTGAATAGTTCTCTTATTTTCCGCTAAATGGCTTTGCAATGGTTCAATTGCCATCCTCTCTTTCAATGGTAAATAGATGTCCTTTGGGAGAGGAGCGTTTGTGATAATGAGAACTGAATACCACACTTGCAGGTTTATCAAATGTCTGTATGAAGATGAGAGGATGGAGAATGATAGATTAAAGATGCCCCAAGGAAGAGAAAAAGGATACAGATTTAAAGGTAATTTCAGCCCAGAGTGCAATGGACAAAGACAATTAATTCCAGATGATCACCATCATTTCACGTGCGAGAGTGCTGTGTCGGCCTCCCGAGTGGCGCAGTGGTCTAAGGCACTGCATCACAGTGTTTGATGCGACACTACAGACCCGGGGTCGATCCCAGGCTGTGTCACAACCGGCCGTGACCGGGAGTCCCATTGGGCGGCGCACAATTGGCCCATCGTCGTCCGGGCAGGGGAGGGTTTGGCCGGGGGAGATTTACTTGGCTTATCGCGCTCTAGTGACTCCATGTGGCGGGCTGTGTGCCTGCAGGCTGACTTCGGTTGTCAGTTGAACGGTGTTTCCTCCGACACATTGGTACAGCTGGCTTCCGGGTTAAGCCTGCCGGTGTTAAGGAGCGCGGTTTGGTGGGTCATGTTTCGGGGGATGCATGACTCGACCTTTTGTGAGACAAGATCGTAATTGGATATCACGAAAAACGGGGTAAAAAAATAATAATTAAAGAATGCAGTATCATGGTGATGTGAGCACAAGTAATGGCTGACACGTTTTGAAGAGGAAGGAATTTTATCTAAACCCTAAAACCCTAAAATGCCTAGGAGGTCAGAGCGTACATTTCAAATATCCTAAAACAACAACAATACATTGTGTCTTATAATAATAATAATAATAATAGCCTTATCACACCAAAATTCCCTTTGTTGTTATTGAACATTAGGTCTGGCGTAGTCTTACAGTATCCCACTGCTGTACTACAGTCAAACTGAGTCTGCAAATGACATATGACAGGAACTATTTTGGGGGCCATTTTCTCACACAACTGCTGTGAATGTTGTGAATTAGATTAAGCTGAGGAATATTGAATGGCTGCCGAGCACTTCTTCCTCTGTCTGCCAACTCTGCAGCTTTCATTGATAATGCAATTTCATTTGTCATCACTGCTGCTGTTGCTTAGCGGAGGAAAGCCATGCTGATTTGACATATTTAATTCAACTGCTCTGACTAGCTAAGTGGATGTGGATGCTGTGTTTGTGTGTGTGTGTGTTTGTGTGTGTGTGTGCATCTGTACAACCACCCTAGCATGTTTGCGTTTGTGAGTGCTTGCACGCTCGCACGTGTGAGTGTACCCCCAACGTAAACCTACCTCTTTCAGACAGCCCATGAAGTTGTTGCTGACGGGAGAACCAGGCAGATCAGCCGTACTAGGACTCCCACCCACGTAGAAGAAGTCATCAGACCCCAGCATGGTGTAGTCTTCCTGGGTATACCCTGTCGTGGTGAGGATCCCATCCACGGAGATAGTCACCTGTTATAGGGGTAACGCATACCAAAGCCAAACCATTACACTCTGAGGTAAAACACTCTATTCAATAGGATACATACACCTCTCTTCTTGGTCTGCTATGACTTGGTGTCTAGATATCTGTTGTTTCTTACATTCAGTTAGGAATTCACTTGAGATCATCTGGGCTAGTAGCGTTGGTGCCTTGGAGCGATAGTTTGGATTAGACTGCGTTTTGGGATCTTTTAATTGCTTTAGTCATAGGTAGGGTTCACAGGACAGGTAAAGAAAATATGTCAGAGCAGAGGCATATTTTCTTTATCTTTGATGGGGGTAAGAGAATGGATTCTCGTTCGGTTTGGATAGTTCAGGTTGGGGGAGGGTTAGTAAAATGGACAAATTGCCAAGGACAAATTGCTTGTACTTGTCTTAGGTTTCAGGGTTCAATTTGTAACTACAAACAGTCACTAACACACACACACACACACACACACACAAACACCTCTCTCTCTCTCTCGCTCTCTCTCTGTCACGCACGCTCGCTCTTATACACACACATGCATTATATAGGGAGGATTATCACACAACTTCACAAATGTGCAAACCAAGGTTTTTAATTTTTCAGAAGTTAATAAAAACACAAGTAAGTTTGACATGTAAGGGGTATAAATGATTCGACGATGTCATACAAAGCATGATCAAGCCAATCGGGATACAGGGCTCATGCACCAATCAAGTCAAGGGGATTGGGAGGGGGAGGGACTAATGTTAGCCACAACACACAGACACCACTGTCACCAGCATGTTACAAACACAACACACAGGGACGGGATGGGGGGATAGGACAGTGATAGTGAGTGATAGGGGGAAGGTGAGTGAACGTGTTAAAGTGTTAGTGGTTATGGGTGAGGGGGTAAAGAGAGGGTAAAGGTCATATGATGCCACAGGTCAGGAGGTGAAAGGGCGTTTATGAGCGGTGGTGGGCATGCCATGTGCCAGACTGAGTGTGTTGGAAACAACTGTCAGAGCTCCAGCAAAGAAACGGTCGCCATTTTGTCTTTTGGATGCCATTTTGTCTCTGTTTGGTGTTTTACAGTCTGGACTGCAGTTTGGCTGCTGCTAGTTGAAGAATAAGTCACTCTTCTTGTTTGGTTTGTGGCAGAGCTTCTGTCAGTTCTTGGCGACAGTACTCACCAAAAATGTGGAGGTTTTTATTTGGTGGAAAAACATTTTTTTATGTATCCCTGACAAAATATCAAAAGTCAGATCTGGTGGTTCTTTTGAGACTCGTAGAACTTCTGCGAACTTTGTAGCGATGAGAAAAAAAAATAGAAAAAAAAAGCCGGAGTGAAAAAATAGGAGAGGGAGTGGGTGTGGGAGGAGGGAAGTTGGGAGGCCAAGGATGGGGAGGATATTGAGAAGTGAAGAAAGCTGTTGGTAATACAAACCCATTTCCTCATTTTTTGATAAGAAGTGTCTAGGATGAAACTCAAAGTATACAAAGAAAAAGAAGAGGGGGGGGGGGGACGGGGGGGCACACGGCAAATCCAAAAAAAGACAATTAGAATGATATCTACCAGACAATGTAGTTTGTTTACCATAGCGTGTCCCATGCCTGATTGCTTTCCGGAAAAGGGGGAAGAAAGGAAATCAAAAGAATAGTGAACAAAACGGTTGTTAATAAGGGATGGGAAAACAAAATAAAAACCAATGATGTAGGATGATAGTTAGTACATTAGTTAGTTGTTAGTTAGATAACGGTTAGTTAGTAAGTAAATAAAATGACTTAGTATTTCATGAATGGTAAGTGTTAGTCTAACAAAGTGTGTCTTCCCAAAGAGAGGGAGAATGACGGAAAGGGAAAGAAAGAGAGAGACAGAGAGGAAGTAGAGAGAGATAGAGAGGAGGAAAAGAGGACCCTAGCTCAGCCTCTGGTCTCAGTGTTCCTTCAGCTGTAGGTAGCTAGTGGGCTACATCCTTTAAAAACATGGTACCTGTTAGTGGCAGGAAATTAACACTTTACTTACTTGTCCACCTCTCTTCACCTCCATTCAAGGCTCCATTCTATTGGCTGAGGAAACTCCCTGCCACTCCCTCTCCACACCACAAACAGTTCTCAGCTACTGTTTCTCTCATAGCGCTTTCACTCTTACAGTACAAGTATACACTGAGTGGACAAAACATTAAGAACACCTTCCTAATATTGAGCTGCACCCCCTTTTGCCCTCAGAACAGCCTCAATTCGTCAGGGCATGGACTCTAGCATTCCACAGGTCTCTTCTCCTTCATCTACACTATTTGAAGTGGATTTAACAAGTGACATCAATAAGGGATCATAGCTTTCACCTGGTAAGTCTATGTCATGGAAAGAGCAGGTGTACCTAATGCTTTGTACACTCTGTATATTCCTCAAGTATTATTATATATTTTTTAAATACTAATTTTTTAAGTTGAGTTGTAATTACTTCTTGTCTACCTCTCTGCACCTCCATTCAAGGCTCCATTCAACTGGCTGGAGACCCAAATCCCACTCCCTCTCTACATTCACAAACAGCTACCAGTTCGCTCATTGTTTCTGCTCTAGTGTGTACAGTTACCAGTACATATCCAGTGTACAGTACAATACATGCCCTGCCTCTTAAAGTTTAGTTAAGTAGTAATACTGTTATTATAGTACATTATAAACTGGGTGGGTCGAGCCCTGAATGCTGATTGTCTGACAGCCGTGGTATTCCACGGGTGTGACAAAACATTTATTTTTACTGCTCTAATTACGTTGGTAACCAGTTTATAATAGCAAAAAGGTACCTCGGGGGTTTGTGATATATGTCCAAAATACCACGGCTAAGGGCTGTGTCCATGCACTCTGCGTTGCGTTGTACCTAAGAACAGCCCTTAGCCGTGATATATTGGCCATATACCACACCTCCTCTGGCCTTATTGCTTAAGTATCCGATACCAGTATTAGTGTATACCATCCTTATGAGCAGAAGTATTGTAAACAATCTAAGTTGAGGAGCAACATAAAGGACAAAGTGACAATTGAGATCCTATCAGTGGCCATTTGAACATATATTTATACTATTTGAAGAAGATGCTCCACTGATCTGAAACTTATTTCCAATTTGTCATCTGTAGGCTACTGTCAGTCACACAAAGTCCCTGCAATTGTTCAGAGTAGGATGTCTTAAACTCTGCCTTGTAGTTTCTGTATATTTACAGAGGAGAAGAATATCCTACAGTGGTTTGTAAAGGAAAGACAGTTTCTGAAGGCAACGTGACCCAGCCTCTGATAGAAGGGTCCGCTTAGTGGAGAATAAAAGCAGAGAAGTATCAGATAAGTTTCAATGAAGGAAATAGGGAAGTCTTCAAGTTCAACAGGAAGATAAGGAAGTGACAGAAACACAGAGCCACCGTGTCAGCTCCACCACTAAGCTATCAATCACTATGTCATCTGGGCTTCTTTTATTCACATAGTCACTGGCTGCTAGGAAGTCAAATAGAGGGGAAACACTATCTAACTGTACTGATGATAACTCAATACTACATTAAGTCATAATGCCTCTCTCATAATATGTATCAACACAACATTGTCGACAACTATCTAAATTGCTTATTAGGGCACTTGGAAAAGGTGCTGTAGAAATAAACCAACCCATTATAATACATAAATTCAAAGAGAGGGAAAACATTAATCTTACAACATCTAACCTAAACGATTACTCAATATTATAATTCATAATAGAAGTGTGATTACCGATGCAACATCCGTAACGACTATCAACTATGTTCAGCACATAGAATACTTGGAAAAGCATTAATGGACAAATAAAGCCAAGAAATTACTATCAATCAATTGATCTATTGCTACTAATCAATATCAGTCTTGAACCTACGTCACCTCAGTCTCCATGGTTACCTGTCTGAGGTTGCGTGTGACCTTGATGTCGTGCCAGCCGTTGTCGTTGAACTTCCCGTTGACGGGCTCCACGATGGCCTCGAAGGCCCCCGAGCCCAGGTTGATGACCAGGCTCACCGCCCCGTCCTTTAGGGCCAGGTTGACGTAGTCGGCAGACTTCCCCGTGTGGAGTAAGAGACCATTCCTCTGCCACGTCTTGAAGGACAGCGTGATCTCATCGCTGGAGGACTGGATGGGGTTCTGGGACAGGTCGTAGCAGAAGTACTCCGAACCACGGAACGTTGCCACATTCTCTTCTCTCGCTGGAGGTAGAAGAGAAACAGGATGGATGTAAGTTTGTGTTATATTCAAACCTCTTATCCAAAACTTATAGAAGTGTAGAGTCTACGACATTAACGGTGAAACGTGTACTGTATGTCCTGGATGGGAATCAAACGCACAACCCACAAAGAGATTATTGATGGACTCCACAAATCATTGACACAAACAGGAAGCCAACTGTATAATCTATCATATTTGACGGTTAAAACATGACATAATTATGATCCCTTCATACCCTGCAAGTCTTGAATCATGTTAGAGGCACAAAAGGAATTACACAATGACCCAAATAAACATGAGAAGTAGGCTATGACATCACCTCCCATGAGAAGACAGGACAGAGAGGCCGATCAATCTAATCCAGTCGCCACGGTAATATATCTATGAGTCACCATATCAGCTATCCCATAATGTTCTCCTCATACTCGAACGCATGCATCATAAAAACCCAATACATATGACCCTCAGTCGAGGTCTCCATGCTAGCAGACTTCCTATGGAGAGCACAATGGTAACCTGCTACCTGCTAATGGTAGACATAAATCATAGCAGTCATATTTCTCTTATATGGTTTAATATCATTCTGCTGAAATGAAGTATCTTCCTGTATGGGGCTTGCTGCAAGACAGATGGAGTAAGTTGAGACAGGTAAAGGGCAGAGGAGAGAAGGATAGAGAGAGACAGAGAGGTGGAGAGAGGGAAGGATGGAGACAGAGAGGGAGAGAAGGACAGGAAGAGAGAGAGGAGTCTCTCTGTACATGAGGGCCGTTACGGTGGCAGACTATGAAAACATGCCCAGTTGTTCTGACTTCAGAAATGGTGCCTTTTAAACAGCCCTGTTCCTAGAGGACAGACCCGGTACTGCATGTGCCCTCCTCCAACACCTCGCCTAGGCAAGACTGAGGCTCCCACTTCAATTATCTAGCCTGCATGTTTAAAGGAGAACACACCTGCCTGCTGCTGCCTTCAAGGATTGTGTCCTGCTACTGCAACTACAACACTGTGCTGCAGGCATTTCCTTTCAGAAGCTATCACCTTCAGAATAGGCTATCCATGCAATCTTCTCAAGTCTTTACAAAAGCCAGTGTTGTATACATTGTAGCAGAGATATAGTGATCTGTAAATACAATTACTACTAGTTGCGTAATACATTGAACAATTGTTGCTGTTTCTGACTTGAATTGCATATCACATTGTCAATAAGTCAATCACAAGTTCCTGGTCTGAGGGCAGGAGAGGCGGTGTAATACAGATAGAAGGAAAGAGAGACTGCTGCTAGGTTTGGGTTTGTTTTTTGGCCAGACTACATGTAAACACAAGACAGCGTATTGTTGAGCCTGGAGGGAGAGAGGCAGAGAGAAAGAAAGTGAGAGAGACAGAACGAGGAAGAAAGGGAGAGAGAAAGACGGAACAAGAGAGAGAGAGAGCATGAGGGAGAAAAGGAGAGAAATGAAGAGAGAGGCAGTTGTTTGGGATGATTCAGGTCAGAGAGTAATTTTCCCCTTGGCGTAAAACACTGGGCACAACACAGAGACAGCAACATAGACAAGACGAGAGGATGGAGGACAACAAAACTCTTCCTTCCTCTCCTCTGAAAGCCTTTTTCAAATATTGCCCTGTCGTTGATGAGAATGAACACGTACGGACGCGCACACATGCACGCATGCACACACACACACAGCACATTATTCCTAGTGAGACAGACCGAGTACTGTAGATTACGTCTAGTCTAAATCAAAACCTAATCTCTCTCTCTGTTTACCTCACTGACTTACTGTCTGGTTAGACTGCTCCCACATTCATCATCGGAAGAACCGTCAGATAAGACACTGTACAGACAAACAATAACACATCAATGATAGAAATAATACACTGAAATAATACACCGAAATAATACACTGAAATAATACACTTACAAATACTGAACTTGAGGGGGAGGAAATGGAAATGAAAATAGCTTGCGGGCGGGAAGGTTTACTCTGTAGAGAACTGTATATGTAGTACATATACTAACTAATTCAGAATATTAACACATTTTCAGAGGATGCATTGTGCACTTTCAGTGGATGAATGTCACTCGACATTAACTATAAATAAATGAACCACTTTTTAGTAATGATTTATGAATATGTTTAAATCCCTGATGCATTTCTCTGTAATCCCTATGTGTACTTAGAGTGCTTAATATCTATCTGGGGTTCCTTGTTGCTTTCAGCTTTAATCTCAAACCTTAGACAATGACGACATACTACAGTATAGTCCTTACTACCACAGCCATAGATAAATATAGCTTTCTTTCAGTCGATTACTTGGCGTCACCATGTGGGAACAATATGCCACCGAAGCGTGCAACCAATTTCCCATATGGTGATGTCTTGTTCCCTCCTTCACAGAACCAAGGTCACAAAAATCACCTGGACATTTGGCCAACTTGAGAAACCAAAAACTGATATTTCTCTGTTTTTTCCAATCTACTCATGGCAACTCAGGAAGTAACACATAGTCTGTGTCCCAAATGGCACTCTATTCCCTATATAGTGCACTGCATTTGAGCAGGGCTCTGGTCAAAAGTAGGGCACTATAAAGGGAACAGGGTGCCATTTGGGACACAGTCACAGTCTAACTACCAGAAACCTAATGTAAGCAGTAGCCGTACCTTTATGGTAAATAGTAACCCTGTTACTGTATTAAGCTGTAGACTACACTGGTGTTTTCCCAGATAACACGCCTGACACCTGAACCTGTCTGATCTCACCTGACACCCAGGTGCAAGGGGTCGTCACCATAGCAACCCTAGACCATCCCATAGCAACCATAGACCTTCCCACAGCAACCCTAGACCCCACCCCCCATGCATTCTAATCAGATGACAGGTGCCTTGTCTTGGTATCACCTCTCAGACGTCACTCAGGTTAGGATGTCTGCCGACATTGGGTAACTTACAATTAGCTGAATGTATGTCTGTAGACATACAACTATGATGTTACTAGGAGAGTGCAATGTATGCTACAATACGAACATTACAATAGATTATTACTGTAACAATTACAGATCCTTCTGCATTTCATCAACATCAACTACAAGGCATGCATGTAGAGCGTTGCAGTAAATCCCAGTCGGAAATGTATTGGACGGTCAGACTTGGTCTTGGTCTATGGAAAATAGAACAGTATTGATCTCTGCTCTCTAGGTCATTTTCTCTATTTTCAAATCGTCATCAATATTCAATTTCCGTGTGGCTTTGTGTTAGTGATTTATGCTTCATCCGGCAACGCAGTGCAGAGGTTTCGTACGGAGGGTGTGATGCAATTGTAGAGCATCTGGAGGCTTGCAGAGCCCAAATTGAGCTCCGTACAGCGATGCCATGCGCCTCCCAAATTTTGTAACAATACGGAGGGCTCCAACATCTCAGAAGAGAAGAGGTAAGGTCTTGTCTTTTTGTTTAGCCAGTTGCTCGTAATTAGCTGGCTGGCTATAGAGATTAGCCTTTAATCACTACGAGTGATGCGTTTTACATTACATTTACATTTTAGTCATTTAGCAGACAAGACTTACAGGAGCAATTAGGGTTAAGTGCCTTGCTCAAGGGCACATCGGCAGATTTTTCACCTAGTTGGTTCGGGGATTTGAACCAGCGACCTTTTGGTTACTGTCCCAACATGCTTAACCTGTTAGCACACACTCCGCTCTGCTCTGCTCCCGGAAGCGCAAGAAGTATGAATGCTCTGACTTCTGTGGAGGCCGCATCACCGTAAATGCTGCACGGCCACTGCAGACGGCGGATTTACCATAAATCGGCTGGTGTGTGTGTGTGTGTGTGTGTCTGTGAGAGGTTTAGATTTCAACATCCAGTGGAACTAATTAGCTCATTCATTTCCATGTCCCTTCCTCCCCCACCCACCCCTCTCCCCCTCTCCCTTCCCCCCCTCTTTCTCCTCTCTCCACTCCTCCTCCCCCCTCTGCCCATACCTATCCCCTCTTCTAGCTGCTTAATTTCAATGTCCCTGCCTCCCCCATTCTCCCCCTATCTCCCCCTCTCCATTCCACTCTCCCGCCATCCTCCTCCCACCTACCCCAGACACCCGCCAAGCAATGTGAACCCGACCACCAGTCCGACCCGGAAGACCTTCCCGCGGGGAATGCTTTGACCCTGCTGAGACACCATTTGTGACCTTTTAAAAATCAGGGCCATGGTATTAAACTTTCATCTTCATCAGAGACTGTCTGTGTGTGTGTGTGTGTATGTGTGTGTCTGAGAGAGAGAGAGAGAGAGAGAGAGAGAGAGAGATAGGTAGGGAGAAAGAGAGCGAGAGAGAGAAACAGACAGAGAGACAGAGAAAGAAGCAGTGGGTTAGAAAGAGAGCGAAAGAGAGAGAGAGAGAGAGAGAGAGAGAGAGAGAGAGAGAGAGAGAGAGAGAGAGAGAGAGAGAGAGAGAGAGGGAGGGGAGGGGAGGGGCTGAAGCTGTCAACTTAAATATGCTCAGCCAGCACTCGACTAAATGAGTTCAGTCAGTTCAGCTCAGTGATGAGGCCTCTATATACAATGTGTTTGGTAAAGGCTGATGTCTCCACCAGCTATAGTGCTGCCCAATTTTTTTGTTTCACTGCACTGGGGATGCCGGGTTTGTTAGCAATGTGTTAGAGGCTAGCTCTTTTTGCAGCCAACATATGCATGCACGTACGCACACACAAACTAGCTGGCTGAAAATGTCAGTTCTAAAGTATAGTGCTAAATTCTGTTGTTAGACACTCATGAGGAGCCCAGGAGAAGAATGGAAGATGGTAGAGGACTGCTATCTTCCCACACAGTGGCAATAGGATCTGGCTCCAGCAGATACCTTCTCACGCCACAGACGCTGTGAGACATGCGAGCTCAGACAGGATGTCGAATGGTCCCAGAGAGGATGGTGCGTTACCGCCACCAACAGCACGGGTGGTGAAATTACATTTAGAATGAAAAGCTAGGTAATAGCTAGTGTGTACTAGCTAGCTAGAGTGCACCAGCTAGCTAGCCTAGCTAGTGTGTACTAGGGGAAAGGCTATGAGGACACACCTGATGCCCAAACCAATATTTAATTTCAGAACGTATAAAAATTAGTTTAAGGGTCAGTATTTGATTAAGGTAAGGGTCAGTTTTAAGTTTTGGCTAGTCGGTTTAAGCATCAGCTGTGTCCTCCCGTGTACTAGCTAACTGCACAAGCAACAGTGATTCACATAACGCCCTGGACCAGAGCTAGTGCGCCGACTGGTACGTGCGTAGCACACTGACGGCCTGGAACAAAGCTACTGGCTCACGCGATACACTAGATCAACAAACGTCTACAGGCTGCGCGAGCACATACCATTTCAGACACAAAAATACCATCTGAGACGCACGTGCATTCACTTTGAAGTTCGCAGACCACACGGCGTCAGCGCTGCATAATCTACAGCTGGATGCTTCTCCACAGTGGAGCTACACGTCCTCTCTCTCTCTCTCTCTCTCTCTCTCTCTCTCTCTCTCTCTCTCTCTCTCTCTCTCTCTCTCTCTCTCTCTCTCTCTCTCTCTCTCTCTCTCTCTCTCTCTTTCTAACCCACTGCTTCTTTCTCTGTCTCTCTGTCTGTCACTCTCTCTCTCTCTCTCTCTGTCTCTCTCTATCTCTATCCCCCCTCTCCCTCCCTCCCTCCCTCCCTCCCCATAATTCCCGGGGGAGAGGAGAGACAGGCAGTATTAGTGTGGTGGTGAAGAGCTGTGAGGAGGATTCCCTCTACTCTGCTCCCTCTGGTCTCTCTGACTCTTTCATCTCAGGCCTTACATAAACCTTTACTTCACTAGATAACACCTAGTTGACTCTCTGGTTCACACAAGCACACACACGTATGGGCACAGACACACACATGTAAATGCACACACAAACTTAGAAACACTGATGAAACATCAGTCTGATATTACTTTAACGTAATCAACATTACCAGTGCTGTCTGCTGAGGATGCATTTTAAACGTCCTCCTTATTCAGTTTTCTGATTGGCTATCAATATGACATCAATTCTGAGACTAGATGCTGTCATGATGTCGCCCAGTGGGAGGGATCAGGGGCTCAGTAAGCCTCTCTATTGGCTGGTGGCTCTGGAGGCTTTGTGGGGTGAGTGATGAGACTTTACAGTGACAGCAGGGGGTAAAGAGGAGGGGTGGACGGGAGGGGAGATGTTTGGGGGATGGGGGGGCATGAGGTTCAAGCCCATCAAGTGAGGCAATGGTGCTGGAGCAGAGGGATGAGGGAGAGAGAGAGAGAGAGAGAGAGAGAGAGAGAGAGAGAGAGAGAGAGAGAGAGAGAGAGAGAGAGAGAGAAGAGGAGAGGAGAGCGAGAAAGAGGCTGATTTCCCAATGGCTACTTATGCAGGGCCATTAGCCATTTTTTAAAAGCTGGAGCGGGAAATATGAGGAAGGATGAGGGAAGGATGGAGGAAGTATCAGGACACCTCTGGATCGCCCTTTACACATCATTCAGCGAACACAAAGGGTTAGAAGCATTGGCAATGCAGGGATAGAGGGATAAAAGAGGAGTGATAGGGGTGTAGTGGAGAGAGAGAGAGGGCATCAAAGCCAAAGGAACTGAATAATATTAAGAAATGCTATAGATGGAAGGAAAGTAGTGTATAAACCTACCACAAAACAATTAGGCATCAACAAATTCAAATATTTTTAGACAACTTCATGGACAAAACGTTCCACTGTCATAGTGAAGGTGTAAACTTGGCAGTAGAAACCCTAAACTGTACATTTGACCCTTCAGCTTCATTATCAAATCTGAACATTTCAAACAGACAACCTAAGAAAATTAACAACAATTACAAATGGTTTTATGAAGAATGCAAAAGCCTAAGAAATAAATGTAGAAACCTATCCAACCAAAAACATAGAGACCCAGAAAACCTGAGCCTTCGCCTTCACTATGGTGAATCACTAATACAATACAGCAATACACTACAGAAAAAGAAGGAACAGCATGTCAGAAAGCAGCTCTATTTAATTGAAGAATCCATAGAATCTAACCACTTCTGGGAAAATTGGAACACACTAAACAAACAATAACACAAAGAGTTATCTATCCAAACTGAAGGTGTATGGATAAACCACCTCTCCAATCGTTTTGACTCTATAACAAATAACAAACAGCAAAAACATATACATGATCAATTCTTAGAATCAGCTATTAAAGACTGCCTGAACCCACTGGAATCTCCAATTACATTGAATGAACTACAGGACAAAATACAAACGCTCCAACCCAAAAAGGCCTGTGGTGTTGATGGTATCCTAAATGAAATTATAACATATACAGACCACAAATTTCAATTGGCTATACTTAAACTCTTTAACGTCATCCTCAGCTCTGGGATCTTCCCCAATATTTGGAACCAAGGACTGATCAACCCAATCCACAAAAGTGGAGACAAATCTGACACCAATATCTACCGTGGGATATGTGTAAGCAGCAACCTTGGGAAAATATTTTGCATTATCAATAACTGCAGACTTGTACATTTCCTCAGTGAAAACAATGTACTGAGCAAATGTCAAATTGGCTTTTTACCAAATTACCGTACGACAGACCATGTATTCACCCTGCACAACCTAATTGACTCAATATGGCATAAGGGTCTGCTATACAAATTGATGGAAAGCAGTGTTCAGGGTAAAACATACGACATTATAAAATCCATGTACACAAACAACCAGTGTGCGGTTAAAATTGGCAAAAAACACACACATTTCTTTCCACAGGGCCGTGGGGTGAGACAGGGATGCATCTTGAGCCTCACCCTCTTCAACATATATATCAACGAATTGGGGAGGGCACTAGGACAGTCTGCAGCACCAGGCCTCACCTTACTAGAATCTGATGTCAAATGTCTACTGTTTACTGATGATCTGGTGCTTCTGTCCCCAACCAAGGAGGGCCTACAGCAGCACCTATATCTTCTGCACAGATTCTGTCAGACCTGGGCCCTGACAGTAAATCTCAGTAAGACAAAATTAATGGTGTTACAAAAAAGGTCAAATTGCCAGGACCACAAATACAAATTCCATCTAGACAACGTTGCCCTAGAGCACACAAAAAACTATACCTACCTCTGCCGAAACATCAGCACCACGGGTAACTTCCACAAAGCTGTGAACGATTTGAGAGACAAGGCAAGAAGGGCCTTCTACGCCATCAAAAGGAACATAGCATTTGACATCCCAATTAGGATCTGGCTAAAAATACTTGAATCAGTTATAGAACCCATGGTTTATGGTTGTGAAGTCTGGGGTCCGCTCACCAACCAATAATTCACAAAATGTGAAATTCTACAACCACCTAAAAGGAAGCGATTCCTAAACATTCCATAACAAAGCCATCACATACAGAGAGATTAACCTAGAGAAGAATCCCCTAAGCAAGCTGGTCCTGTGTCACGCCCTGGCTCTGGGACTCTTATATGTTGAGCCAGGGTGTGTAGATTCTATGTGTTTGTGTTTCTATGTTAGGATCTAGTTCATGTGTATCTATGTTGGCCGGGGTGGTTCTCAATCAGAGGCAACGAGAATCAGCTGTTGCTTGTTGTCTCTGATTGGGAACCATACTTAGGCAGCCTGTTTGGCACAGTGTTTTGTGGGATCTTGTTCCGTGTTGGTTTGTGTTTGTTACCAAGGACTTCACGTATCGTTTTGTTGTTTTTGTTCGTGTGGTGAATATATAATAAAGTATGTTCGCATTCCACGCTGCGCATTGGTCCAATCCTTTTGACGATCGTGACATCCTGGGGCTCTGGTCACAAACACAGACTCCACAGAGCCTCAGGACAGCAACAGCAACACAATTAGACCCAACCAAATCATGAGAAACAAAAAGATAATTACTTGACACATTGGAAATAATTTACCAAAAAACAGAGCAAACTGTATTTCTATTTGGCCTTAAACAGAGAGTACACAGTGGCAAAATACCTGACTGTGTACAGACTCAGTCAGCATAGCCTTGCTATTGAGAGAGGCTGCCGTAGGCAGACCTGGCTCTCAAGAGAAGACAGGCTATGTGCACACCGCCAGAAAGTAAGGTGGAAACTGAGCTGCACTTCCTAACCTCCTGCCAAATGTATGACCACATTAGAGACACATATCTCCCTCAGATTATACAGACCCACAAAGAATTTGAAAACAAACACAATTTTGATAAACTCCCAGCAAGATGTGTGACCTGTTGCCACAAGAAAGGGGAAACCAGTGAAGAACAAACACCACTGTAAATACAACCCATATTTATGTTGATTTATTTTCCCTTTTGAACTTTAACTATTTGCACATTGTTATAACACTGTACATAGCCATAATATGACATTTGAAAACTTTTGTGAGTGTAATGTTTACTGATCATTCTTAATTGTTTATTTCACTTTTGTTTATTATCTATTTCACTTGCTTTGGCAATGTAAACATATTTTTCCCATGCCAATAAAGCTATTTTGAGTTGAATTGAGAGAGAGTGAGAGAGAGAGCGAGAGCGAGAGCGAGAGCGAGAGCGAGAGCGAGAGCGAGAGAGAGAGAGAGAGAGAGAGAGAGAGAGAGAGAGAGAGAGAGAGAGAGATGTAGTGGAGAAAGAGGAGTGATAGGGGTGTAGTGGAGAGATGGGGATGTACTGTGTGACTAAGCAAGAAGGATCACTGCCAAGTAAATCTCACATCATGTGTGAAGGACAAACTCCTGTCACTCTCATTCGTTTTCTCTCAGTTAATTTACTATTTACAGTACATACAGTATGCTGTACTGTGGCAGTTTCTATATGGCATCCACAAGGCTACGGTCTTGATTTGCAATGTCTGCATGTGTATTTCTTGTAGTATCTATTACTCTGTGTTTCTCCTGTGTGGGTATTCCTCAGTGTGAGTCTATTTCCACGGTGTGTGTGTGTGTGTGTGTCTCAATGTGTGTGTATTTTCACGATGTGTGTGTAGAGGGTAGAGGCAGAGCCCCTTGGAGCGTGACAGGCCAGACTCCCCGGAACCTTATTGGTCATTCTCTCCCTTGTCAGAACACACACACATAGAAACACACAAGCACACACCTAGACAGGCAGGCAGCAGGCAGGCACACTCACACACCGCCAATATCTAACCACATCACAAAATATCTGTCAGGACGCTGCCGTTCCACTCGCCAGAGCCTCTCCATATCGCTATGAAAACCACCGGAGGGAAGCCCAGGACCACTATACAGCATACTGTATGTACTGTAAATAGTAAATTATAGTAAATTAACTGAGAGAAAACGAATGAGAGTGACAGGAGTTTGTCCTTCACACATGATGTGAGATTTAATTGGCAGTGATCCTTCTTGCTTAGTCACATAACCTGCCCAGGGACTGCGGTTGAAAATTAGCCGGCTGGCTAAAACCGGCACTTTTACTGAAACGTTGATTAATGTGCACTGTCCCTGTAAAAATAAACTTAAACTCAAACTCAAACTATCTCATTAACTTCACCTCAATCAATCATTCAATCTGATTCTATTTGTAAGGTCCTTTTCACATAATACTGTACACTTATATACTTATATATTTCTAATCATAAATGCGATCTGAGTCTTAAATCCCTAGAGAGTGAAGATGAGGTGACAGAATCACTCTCTTTACTTCACTTGAACCACATTAGCACTGTACATGTATAGTCTGGGCTGATGAAATATTTATCATCTCTAACCTACAACCTACTCACTGGTGCTGGTGTGACGCTGGGACATTAACCCAGGCTACGTCACAAATGGTGCCTTATTCCCTATGTAATGGACTACTCTTCATAGGGCTCTGGTCAAAAGTAGTGCACTATCTAGGGAATAGGGTGCCATTTGGGACGCAGCCCTCTACTCTCTGGTGGTGTGTGTGTGACGCCAGGACTTTCAAAAGCACACAGGGGGGATACGGGGTTAAAGTCCGACAGTCAGAGACAGTCAACACTGTGAAGGGGGATTCAATAAATATTACCGGGAAAGGGAGAGAGGGAGGGATGGATAGAGGGAGGGGGAGGTTAAAGTCACAGCACTGACACTCTCACTGACATCCATCATACATCATGGCTGGCTGCACTGTTATACGTGACCCCTGACCTTACTCAGTAGCCAATCATGTCAAGAGTAGTTTTGAAATGGAGGTCTATAGAGCAGTTACCAACGGGGAATATGTTCTGCCGCCTGTTATTCATCTGCCTGCAAGGAAGTTGTGCAGAATCATCCATCCGTTAGATCAGTGATATTCAAAGTCGGGGTCGTGGGGGAACTGCAGTGGGCTTGCCAAATATTATAATATTTTTTTAAGAACAGAAGAGTACAAATTATTGTATGGGACAATATACAAACATTTTTGAGAAAGGTAATTTGAATGTTTTTATTTTATTGAGTAAATGTATTAATTGGTTTCTTTCCATTTTGATAAGAGATGAAAATGTAATGAATTTAAGGTTATTTGTTGATGTAATTCTTATGAAAAAAATGGGGTCCCCAGAAATTCTGGTGGTAAAAATGGGGTCCCCGCTGAAAAGGTTTGAATACCACTGAACTAGATACTATGTTTAAAATAGAACTGACAGCGTTTTAGCAACATGCAATCTTATTAAAATCTGTTCACATCACCCCCAGGACAAGCGACCAGTTAGATATGGTCATTTTCACGTTTTCATACTTTCATAGAATGTTTGGGAATGACGTAGAGTAAAGCAATTGTGAAAATTTTATAGCAATATAGAGTTGGAAAGCGGCCATAAATTTGGACAAATAATAGACACTGCAGTAAATAAATCCTAATAAAAACTTGTCCAGGACCAGACTCGACACAGACCGGTGCGCTATTGCCAATCAGAGCTACAGAAGGCCTATATGCAAATAAGCCATTTGTCACAGGGGCCTGCCATCATTCACTTTGAACTGGACTGTGTGTTTACAGGCAGTGTCAACAGCGCAACTTTAGATTATTAGAAAGCATTCGCCAAAAGCCACAAAATACATCTTAATGGATTTCTGCAAATATGTAAATACCACGGGAGTCCTTTTACATTTGAAAACTTTACAGTCCTATTGATCAAACAACCATGAAAAGGAAGGCTCTCTCTCCCTCAGTTGCCTATGCACATTAACAACAACAATATCAATAACTAATGTTATCCAGAGCAAGATGAGCTCAAATCTAACGAGAGAACAGTAGATAAACCCTCTCACAACCTTTCAGCTTGTAGTTGGCCGTCAAAATTGCACTGAGAAACGATGGGGAATAATACAGTGGGGGAAAAAAGTATTTAGTCAGCCACCAATTGTGCAAGTTTTCCCACTTAATTTTCATCATAGGTACACATCAACTATGACAGACAAAATGAGAAAAAAAATTCCAGAAAATCACATTGTAGGATTTTTAATGAATTTATTTGCAAATTATGGTGGAAAATAAGTATTTGGTCAATAACAAAAGTTTCTCAATACTTTGTTATATACCCTTTGTTGGCAATGACACAGGTCAAACGTTTTCTGTAAGTCTTTTTGTCTATTTTGGCCCATTCCTCCATGCAGATCTCCTCTAGAGCAGTGATGTTTTGGGGCTGTCGCTGGGCAACACGGACTTTCAACTCCCTCCAAAGATTTTCTATGGGGTTGAGATCTGGAGACTGGCTAGGCCACTCCAGGACCTTGAAATGCTTCTTACGAAGCCACTCCTTCGTTGCCCGGGCGGTGTGTTTGGGATCATTGTCATGCTGAAAGACCCAGCCACGTTTCATCTTCAATGCCCTTGCTGATGGAAGGAGGTTTTCACTCAAAATCTCACGATACATGGCCCCATTCATTCTTTCCTTTACACAGATCAGTCGTCCTGGTCCCTTTGCAGAAAAACAGCCCCAAAGCATGATGTTTCCACCCCCATGCTTCACAGTAGGTATGGTGTTTTTGGATGCAACTCAGCATTCTTTGTCCTCCAAACACGACGAGTTGAGTTTTTACCAAAAAGTTCTATTTTGGTTTCATCTGACCATATGACATTCTCCCAATCCTCTTCTGGATAATCAAAATCCACTCTAGCAAACTTCAGACAGGCCTGGACATGTACTGGACTGTACTGGCTTAAGCAGGGGGACACGTCTGGCACTGCAGGATTTGAGTCCCTGGCGGCATAGTGTGTTACTGATGGTAGGCTTTGTTACTTTGGTCCCAGCTCTCTGCAGGTCATTCACTAGGTCCCCCCGTGTGGTTCTGGGATTTTTGCTCACCGTTCTTGTGATCATTTTGACCCCAAGGGGTGAGATCTTGCGTGGAGCCCCAGATCGAGGGAGATTATCAGTGGTCTTGTATGTCTTCCATTTCCTAATAATTGCTCCCACAGTTGATTTCTTCAAACCAAGCTGCTTACCTATTGCAGATTCAGTCTTCCCAGCCTCTTTGACAGCTCTTTGGTCTCTTTGGTCTCTCTTTGGTTAGTGGAGTTTGGAGTGTGACTGTTTGAGGTTGTGGACAGGTGTCTTTTATACTGATAACAAGTTCAAACAGGTGCCATTAATACAGGTAACTAGTGGAGGACAGAGGAGCCTCTTAAAGAAGAAGTTACAGGTCTGTGAGAGCCAGAAATCTTGCTTGTTTGTAGGTGACCAAATACTTATTTTCCACCATAATTTGCAAATAAATTCATTTAAAATCCTACAATGTCATTTTCTGGATTTTTTTCCCTCAATTTGTCTGTCATAGTTGACGTGTACCTATGATGAAAATTACAGGCCTCTCTCATCTTTTTAAGTGGGAGAACTTGCACAATTGGTGGCTGACTAAATACTTTTTTTCCCCACTGTAGCTGGCTCACCCTTCTGCAGCTTGCCTGCCAATGCATGCTTGTCCCAACCCACATTTTAATAACTGAATGGGAACTTGCCTACCTCCCCGCCCATTTGATCGATGTCAAATACATTGGATTGACAACTAAGAGATATGCTAACTGTGGATAACGTTTGTTCAAGTTCAGCATAGCTAGCTAGCAAAGTGATTCACATTTCTTGCTAGCTAACCAAATGACATCTGTATCTCGAGCTGTAGCCACAGAACAACGATATGGGGGGAAAAAGCTGGCCACTCACCCACTTCTCCAATGACATGACATCCTCCCAGAAGCTAGCCAGCTAACATTAGGCTATGTTTTTTAGCTCGCTAAATAAATAGCTACATAAATAGATAAGCTAACCTATTAGCCACGTTATGACTGAACTGTGATCATTGCCCTTGCTAGTTTGAATGTATTGACATTGTCATTTTGTCCAAAATATTAATTCATTGAAATCTATCCCCAATGGCTGGAGGCAACAAACAATGTACCAGGCCAGCTGTGATTTACAACCTCATAGCAATATTTGTTGGACTAACAAGAAATGTAGTGGTGAATTATATTGTTCATGCATTGTACTGCATCCATCTATTCTGCCAACAATGCCTTACTGTACGTCATGGAATGTTGAGTCAAATAGAACCTAATTTAAAAACCTCTTATAGTTGCATAAACTGGGAATTTGATATTTCTGGCTGATATTATGATTGTCTGTTTATTTCATATATGCAAATGAGTTAAAACGCTGTCAGTTCCATTTTAAATACTGAGATCCTAAGGTTTGTGAGAAACACTGTGGCTTTAAATCCAGCTGGAACCAGCTATAACCTGTGGCCAAAACAATGTGTGTGTGTGTGTGTGTGTGTGTGTGTGTGTGTGTGTGTGTATCGACTGAGGATGCCGGTGGAGGAGATAAGAGTAAAAACAACTCTCACTTTTCTCATTTAACCTCAGGGTTGATTGAACAGTTTTTGCAAGCTGATAAATGTACAATCATTACTCCACAGTATTATTCTACACACGCATGCATGCACGCACGCACACATACATACACAGACAGACACACACACATCAGTGGGTACTCCCCAGTTCTCACCTCTAGGAGGTGGGAGGAAGGCTATGGTGGCACACACGTGATGGACAGGCAGACTGGAGGGCTGTCACACACACATACATACACACCCTGCTCATGTGGCCAAGACGCTGACGCCAGGGGCGGGCCGCAATGGTTTGGTGTGCTTCTCTCTCTCTATCTCTCTCCTCTGTGTGCAATCTCTTCTAAAGGGCGATAGTTGCTGTGGGGCTCAGCAGGGTCCTGTGTTCTTCTCCTCTCTCTCTCTCTCTCTCTCTCTCTCTCTCTCTCTCTCTCTCTCTCTCTCTCTCTCTCTCTCTCTCTCTCTCTCTCTCTCTCTCTCTCTCTCTCTCTCTCTCTCTCTCTCTCTCTCTCTCTCTCTCTCTCTCTCTCTCTCTCTCTCTCTCTCTCTCTCTCTCTCTCTCTCTCTCTCTCTCTCTCTCTCTCTCTCTCTCTCTCTCTCTCTCTCTCTCTCTCTCTCTCTCTCTCTCTCTCTCTCTCTCTCTCTCTCTCTTCCTCAGCTCAGCCCTCCAGCCAGGCATTCTAAAATTAGACTGGAGAGTCCTGCACACAGCACCACTAGATATACAGTAGAGGACTGTACAGGAGAATACAGGGACATGTGCCATTCTGCAGTCACTCTCCCTCCATCACGCAATCTCGTTCATGTCCTAACTGTGACTTGTCTACTCTGAGCTTGTTTACCTTGTATGTAGTAACAACAACTAATTATCAATCTCACTGATTTCCAGCCCTGCTCCCAAATCCTGCCTTTAGGCAAATAGTTTCATAGTCTCTGAGCTTAATGATGTTGAATGATATTTACTATTCCTCAGTGAGATCTACCTGTACACAATTACTACCACTGTACTAATCTCTAACCCCATCTGTGTGCAGTTGCAGGAAATGATCTGTTCTCTATTGTGACACAATTACATGATGAGAGCTTTAAATCCTTTAACCACTCTGAATGACTGTAGGAGATATGCTATTACATATACACTGCTCAAAAAAATAAAGGGAACACTTAAACAACACAATGTAACTCCAAGTCAATCACACTTCTGTGAAATCAAACTGTCCACTTAGGAAGCAACACTGATAGACAATAAATGTCACATGCTGTTGTGCAAATGGAATAGACAACAGGTGGAAATTATAGGCAATTAGCAAGACACCCCCAATAAAGGACTGGTTTTGCAGGTGGTGACCACAGACCACTTCTCTGTTCCTATGCTTCCTGGCTGATGTTTTGGTCACTTTTGAATGCTAACGGTGCTTTCACTCTAGTGGTAGCATGAGACGGAGTCTACAGCCCACACAAGTGGCTCAGATAGTGCAGCTCATCCAGGATGGCACATCAATGCGAGCTGTGGCAAGAAGGTTTGCTGTGTCTGTCAGCGTAGTGTCCAGAGCATGGAGGCGCTACCAGGAGACAGGCCAGTACATCAGGAGACGTGGAGGAGGCCATAGGAGGGCAACAACCCAGCAGCAGGACTGCTACCTCCGCCTTTGTGCAAGGAGGAGCAGGAGGAGCACTGCCAGAGCCCTGCAAAATGACCTCCAGCAGGTCACAAATGTGCATGTGTCTGCTCAAACGGTCAGAAACAGACTCCATGAGGGTGGTATGAGGGCCCGACGTCCACATGTGGGGGTTGTGCTTACAGCCCAACACCGTGCAGGACATTTGGCATTTGCCAGAGAACACCAAGATTGGCAAATTCGCCACTGGTGCCCTGCGCTCTTCACAGATGAAAGCAGGTTCACACCGAGCACGTGACAGACGTGACAGAGTCTGGAGATGCCGTGGAGAACGTTCTACTGCCTGCAACATCCTCCAGCATGACCGGTTTGGCGGTGGGTCAGTCATGGTGTGGGGTGGCATTTCTTTGGGGGGCTGCACAGCCCTCCATGTGCTCGCCAGAGGTAGCCTGACTGCCATTAGGTACCAAGATGAGATCCTCAGACCCCTTGTGAGACCATATGCTGGTGCGGTTGGCCCTGGGTTCCTCCTAATGCAAGACAATGCTAGACCTCATGTGGCTGGAGTGTGTCAGCAGTTCCTGCAAGAGGAAGGCATTGATGCTGTGGACCGCCCGTTCCCCAGACCTGAATCCAATTGAGCACATCTGGGACATCATGTCTCGCTCCATTCACCAACGCCACATTGCACCACAGACTGTCCAGGAGTTGGCGGATGCTTTAGTCCAGGTCTGGGAGGAGATCCCTCAGGAGACCATCCGCCACCTCATCAGGAGCATGCCCAGGCGTTGTAGGGAGGTCATACAGGCACGTGGAGGCCACACACACTACTGAGCCTCATTTTGACTTGTTTTAAGGACATTACATCAAAGTTGGATCAGCCTGTAGTGTGGTTTTCCACTTTAATTTTGAGGGTGACTCCAAATCCAGACCTCCATGGTTGATACATTTGATTTCCATTGATAATTTTTGTGTGATTTTGTTGTCAGCACATTCAACTATGTAAAGAAAAAAGTATTTCATTAGATTATTTCATTCATTCAGATCTAGGATGTGTTATTTTAGTGTTCCCTTTATTTTTTTGAGCAGTGTATATATATATATATATATATATATATATATATATATATATATATATACACACACACACACACACACACACACACACACACACACACACACACACACACACACACACACACACACACACACACACACACACACACACACACACACACACACACACACACACACACACACACACACACACACACACACACACACACACACACACACACACACACACACTGTGTGCCTGTGAAGTCAATAACACTATCCTCTCACCATCTCCTTGGCTTGCTGGGTTATTAGGATGGAGAGCTGAATGTCTGCCTCTCTCTCGCTAGCTAGCCTGTAGTCTCAAATGGAGGTCACAAACAAACGTTTTCAACACTGCAGGAGCTGTGTATATTTTGCTCTATCCCGGGACAATGTGGACCGTCCAGACTTTCAATGTCACAACTGTTTGCTTGCAGAGGACTACAGGGGCAAAGTGGCTACTCTTAGCAAACAAGTAGTGAACTTACACAAGCTACTGGGGAATCCACGCCAGCCTAATTTCTCTTTCTCTTCTACTCCAGTAGCTGGACGCCGCTCTGGCCTGGTGGGATTGTCGCCGCCATGTCGTCTCTCCACAGCTGACTGGCCGGTGCTCTGCAGGGATCCCACCCCGAAGGGTTCTCTCCCTTCCCTGGAGCATGGAGTTAGTAGGTTGCTTCTGGACGACTTAGTGGATGTTCCTATTCTTGACCCTACCAACCAGCCATGGAGGCACCTCATTTGCCGTGGAAGTCGAAAGCAGTAGCCTTTGGCAATAGGGGTCTCCTTGGTAATGGGACCAGATACAGGCTTCAAACGGCTTCGCCGCCCTGGATCCAGAGGTTCCGGCACCGTCATTCCTGGGGGCTTCTGCTTCGAGATCAGATCCGGAGGTACCTGCGTCTTAGTCCTCTGTTCTGTCTCCCTTTCCGGTGGCTTCTACCTCGGGTTCAGATCTTCAGCGCTCCCGGTCATCGACTCTGGCCCCTTCATCAGCCACGATGGATTCTATGGCTGGCTCAGGTTCATCGGTCCCCACCTCCCAATGGTCCTCGAGGGGTCTTCTAAATCACTCGAGTCGAAAGAAAGGCCAGTCCTCCTCAGCCATTTAACCAGCTGTAGTCATCAGCAGCGCTATGGTGAGAAACATCTCGGTTCCCGGGGCAAAAACCCTGTACTGTCCTGGAGCACGAGTACAGGACATTACAATGCTGCTTCCTACCATTCTACGACAGCTGCCGGGGGCTGACACTGTCATAGTCCATGTGGGATCAAACGACATTAGGAGGGCTAGCTCGGAACTGCTGAAGAATTTTAAAGCTCTGAAAGATTCCAAAAAGCGGCCAACTATTTCAGGCCCGGTACCATCGCTGGGCTTGCTGTGAAATATTCAGCAGGCTACTTGCATTACACAGTTGGCTAAAAGACTACTGTAGCTCTGTTGGCATAACTTTTATAGATAACTTTGACACCTTTTGAAACAGAAGATGCTCTACAGGAATGATCTTGGCTCCTGGACCCTGTCCGCGCATTTCAAGGCTGTGTTGAGACAATGACTTATCAGTGACCAAAGCCCTGCTCAGATAATCCCTACCATTGTGTCACTGAGTTGTTGTAGTGCTGCTGCAAATGTACATTGTACCAGGGGCGTTGACAGTCATAATGTAATTGTTATGATGAGTTTCTCGGGTATCAAAGAATCAAGGATGCAAGGATATACTTAGACACTTTGTAGACAGTTAATGCAAATGTTTAATGATCGGTACCGGGTTCGTTACAACAATGACCAGAGCTTTGCCCCTTGGTGTTACGAACTAACTTGAACAAAGGAAACACTCTACCTTATATACCCTCTATTACCCTCTTCCTGGCATACATCTGGTAAGTCTCCGTGGGCACTCCATGTCTTTGATGTTCATCACTCTTTACCCCAAGTCACTATCCTGCCCATTACTCATGCTATCCTAAACATCACTAATCTACCTTGATATAAGGAATTTCTGTCTCCTAACCACTTATCTAGTAACTCTAACCTGTTCCCCACGATACTATTACATGACATCATTATACCATAAAAACATAATATCAGTAATTAACCAAATGTATGTCCCTCTAACTCCCCTGAATGCCTTTGTCAATCCTACAGCTATTGTATGCTGTAGTCATGCGCCTATGAACCTGAGTTATACTGTTAGCACTGAGGTAGTTTGCCCTAGTAGGAAGTCCACTGTGTGCAGCTCACCCTGCACTATCAGCTCAAACATAAATATCAGTGTCTAACTCTGATAAGCCTCCCAGTAAAGCAATAAAAACAATCAAGAATCCCAGAAAACTGCAAAGAAATTGCCCATACATTTACATATGTAGCCTAAGAAACAAGTTTCATGAAATCGATAACTTGCTAGTAACAGATAACATTCATTTACTGACTATCTCTGAAACTCACTTAGATAATTCCTTTGACGAGACAGGGGTGCTGCTGTGTATGTTCAGAGTCATATTCCTGTAAAGCTTAGAGGGGATCTCATTTAAAATGCTGTTGAAGTAATATGGCTACAGGTTCACCTGCCTCACCTAAAGCCCATTCTTGTGGGAAGCTGCTATAGACCACAAAGTGCTAAGAGTCAGTATCTGGATGATATGTGTGAAATGCTTGATAATGTATGTGATATCAACAGATAGATATATTTTCTGGGTGACTTAAATATTGACTGGCTTTCATCAAGCTGCCCACTCAAGAAAAAGCTTCAAACTTTAACCTGGTTGCAACTTGGTTCAGGTTATTAGTCAACCTACCAGGGTATTTACAAACAGCACAGGAATGAAGTCATCTACATATATTGATCACATCTTTACTAATGCTGCAGAAAGTGATCATAATATAGTAGCCATATCTAGGAAAACCAAAGTTCCAAGGGCTGGGCCTAATGTAGTGTATAAGAGGTCATGCAAGACGTTTTGTAGGGATTCTTATGTTGAAGATGTAAAGAATATGTGCTGGTCTGTGGTCTGTAATGAGGAGCAACCAGACACTGCACTTGACACATTTATGAAATTGCTTATTCCAGTTACTAATAAGCATGCACCCAGTAAAAACTGTTAAATCCCAGTGGATTGATCAGGAATTGAAAAATGTTATGGTTGAGAGGGATGAGGCAAAATGAATGGCAAATAAGTCTGGATGCACAGTCGATTGGTAAACGTACTGTAAATTGAGAAGTAATTTGACTAAACTGAACAAAAAGAAGAAGAAACTGTACTATGAAACAAATAGAAATTATATAAAAAATGGTAGTAAAAAGCTTTGGAGCACCTTAAATGAAATGATGGTCAAAAAGGCTAATCCGCTCCATCATTCATTGAATCAGATGGCTCATTCATCACAAAACCCAACTACTTTAAGGATTTTTTCATTGGCAAGATTAGCTAATTTAGGCATGACATGCTAACAAAACATACTGAACCTACACATCCATGCATAACTGACCGAATTATGAAAGACAAGCATTGTAATTTTGAATTCCGTAAAGTGAGTGTGGAAGAAATGAAAAATGTATTATTGTCTATCAACAATGACAAGCCAACTGGGTCTGACAACTTGGATGGAAAATTACTGAGGATGATAGCGGACGATATTGCCACTTCTATTTGCCATCTCTTCAATCTAAGCCTACAGGAAAGTGTGTGCCCCAAAGGTCATTCCGCTACCCAAAAATAGTAAAGCACCCTTTACTGGCTCAAACAGCTGACCAATCCGCCTGTTACCAACCCCTTAGTAAACTTTTTGAAAAAATTGTGTTTGACCAGATACAATGCTTTTATGGTTCATTGTTTAGCTAGCTAGCTACATGTCTAAAAAAAGACTCCACTATGCAAGTAACTATTTCAATAGAATGTTTATGATGTCACTGCGACAACTGTCGATAGACATAGCTGGTAAATTCACTCTGGCTATCTACTCTGATTTCAGAGCACTCTCGTCTGAGTGTGCCAGAGCGCAGAATAACTGACGAATTTACGAACGCTCAACACCCATTGAATATGGCCGAAGTCAGTAAATGTAATTTAAATTTAAAAGCGTAATTAAATTGTTGCCAGTAGCACAGTTGCAGTCACCAACGCTCTGGATAACATAAAAACAGCCTAACCAGCTCTGCTAGGGCGAATAAAATGGTCAGAGTGAAATGTTCTTGTCATTTGTGTCTGGAAGTAGCTAGCAAGCTAGCCAACGTTAGCCAGTTAGCTTGGGTGCTTGACTGCTGTTGTCAGGTCTGAACGCTTGGATCAACCCTACTCCTCTGAACGCGCCGAGACTGAAAAGCTCTGAATTTACGAACAGACAATCTGACAACGCTCTGAATTTACAAATGCCCAGAGCGCACTCCAGATTAAATTTACGAACACACCCATAGTATAAACCAGCCTTTAGTCTTGAAATCTTTGGTTGTTTAGTACATAGCCTCACATGTGAATCCTTAAAGAGATGGGTGGGGCTAAAGCTTAAGAGGGTGTGAACGATGCTGAATGGGTGTAGACAAAGAAGAGCTCTCAAGTAGCTCTGAGTCTCTACTTTTATCCAATGTAAAAAATACCTTTTCAAATTTTGCTACATAAGACCGAATTGAGCCGGTCGTCACATTTGGTATATGTAAACACAAGATTAAATCAAAAATAGTCTGATGGGTGACAATATTAGCCTATCATTTGTGAATGACATATTATCACTTGTGAATGATGCCCAGCGTAACGCAAAAAACAATGCCTTTTCTTTGCGACTTTTTCTAATCAGAGTCGCACACCTCATGTAGCCTAGCTAAGGTTGTGATAAGGTTTGTATCTCAACTAAAGTGGCCAAATAACTTCTTAAAATTAAGTACATGAATCGGCTTTACAATCGGTGTAGAGCCTAACTGGCATACATAAGCAGTGCGTGAGTTTCAAGTGTGGGGAAGATAATTTTCACCAAAAAAAGGCACCTTTATAATAAAAGCATTACATGCATAATCGTATTTTCGGTCACTTTTGATAATGGTGTTTTTCGCTAATGGAACATTCGCGCTTATAGCTTACTGCCGTGTGCGCATTGCTGTGCTTATAATGTGAAGAAATAGCCTAATAGTTGATCACATTTTAAGCTAAACGTTCTAATCTGTTGCGTCAGCCTCATTGCATAAAAACGTTTTTTTGATGCTAGTGGTTGTATTAATTTGGGATCTATCGCATCCCACAACTGTCCCAGACTATGTCTGGAATTTTTATTTATTGCACATAATAGAATAGGTCAACTTTTGTACTATGGGGGATAGTAGATTGACATAGGCTAGTGCTTTTGCTGTTCGTTAGGCCTACTCAAAGTAAATGTGGACAGTTCTTCCAATATCTTCAATATGCACCTCGGAATTGGATAAGGACACGCGTAGTTGCGTCCCCGAAGTGTCTGTCTTCACTTGTAGCCTGTGAAAAAGACCCGATCACGTGATGGAGAGCCATGTAAGTGAGCGGTGCTTCGGAGCTCGCAGCACTCAGGGAGAAGGGAACAACGGCCACTGGCCGAAAAACGCATGGATTTTTTTAGGGTGCATTACAGCCACACAAAGGGGATGCCGCCGGGTAATTCGAGGCATTATCAAGTGCTTGAGAGACTGATGAAGAGACAGCCTGTGCAAAAACCAAGCAGAGCTCATGCCTGTCAAGTGACATTTTTTAAATCATCATTTGATGATGTCGCATCATGCAGCCTTACAATGTATTAAAAATCAAAACATATAGCCCAACGTTTGTAGAACAACTAAAGTTACATTAATAACTATAAATTAAGCATATAGGAGTAACTATTTCTTTGTTAACCGCTCAACACAGAATAGCCGCCTGTGCGCACTCCCTCAAATTGTTTGGAGAAAATATCCTTTCTATTTTATTCAGCTTTGTTCAAATGTATTCTTAATACTATAAAATAATATAAAATAATGCCACGGAATTCTAACCAAATCTTGTCTGCTAAATGAACTAGTGTAGACCACAGCCATATGGCATAGCCAGATCAGGACCAAACATAAGGACAACTCAGAGTATGCTATTCTGTTCTTCTGAAATAGACTACATTTTATTCATATCATGTTTATTTAGACCTGTCTAAAATAAATAATGGATTTATTGTGAAGGTGTAGGCTATATTACATGGATTTATTAGACTTTGTTAAATGTAGATGTTCCAAAGGTCTGCATCAGTGGCTTGTAAGCTATGTGTGGATGCCAGGAGATGCTAAATGTGTTTATGTTAATTACCGGTCAATTACCATGAGACCGACAGTTATTTGCTTGACAATCACTGGCTGACGAAATTTTGTGACCGCCAACACTCAACAATATACATGTCAGCTACCACAGCAAGTGAAATCACTGCAACACTTAACAAAGAGCTGCAGTCAGTTTAAGAATGGGTGGCAAGAAATAAGTTAGTGCTAAATATTTCAAAAACTAAAAGCATTATATTTGGGACAAATCCTTCACTAAACCCTAAACCTCAACTAAATCTTGTAATGAATAATGTGGAAATTGAGCAAGTTGAGGAGACTAAACTGCTTGGAGTAACCCTGGATTGTAAACTATCATGGTCAAAACATATTGACGAAACAGTAGCTAAGATGGGGAGAGGTCTATCCATAATAAAGTGCTGCTCTGCCTTCTTAACAATGCTATCAACAAGGCAGGTCCTACAAGCTCTAGTTTTGGTCAGGTGGTCAGGTGCCACAAAGAGGGACTTACAATTACAACTGGCCCAGAACAGGGCAGCACAGCTGGCCCTTAAATGTACAGAGAGCTAACATTAATAATATGCATCTCAATCTCTCCTGGCTCAAAGTATAGGAGAGATTGACTTCATCACTACTTGTATTTGTGAGAGGAATTGACATGTTGAATGCACCGAGCTGTGTGTTTAAACTACTAGCATACAGCTCGGACACCCATGCATACCCCACAAGCCATGCCACCAGAGGTCTCTTTACAGTCCCCAAGTCCAGAACAGACTAAGAGAAGCGCACAGTACTACATAGAGCCATGACTACATGGAAATCTATTTCACATCAAGTAACTCATGCAAGCAGTAAAATTTGATTTAAAAAACATAAAAATATACCCTATGGACCAGCGGGGACTGTGAAGAAACACACACACAGGCAAAGACACATGCATACACACACACATGATAACATATACACATGTACACATGGATTTTGTGTTGTAGATATGTGGTAGTAGAGTAGTGGCCTGAGGGCACACAATGTGTTGTGAAATCTGTTGTGAAATGTATTGTAATGTTTTTAAAATTGTAAGCTGCTGCCTTGGCAGGAACTAATGGGGATCCATAATAAATACAAATACAAATGACACGTATCATAAATTAAAGGGATGAGTGGACGAGTGTCGTAGAGAGGGAGTCATCAGCCTTCTTTATTAATGAAGTGCTGATGATGTGAAGCTGCACATTCCAATAACACGACAAGGACCTCTTTTCTCTAGCTCTCTCTCTTTCTCTCTCTGTGAGATGCTCTCACTCCCTCTCCCTCCGTCGCTGAGTAATCTCTCCCTCTCTATAGCCTACTCTCGTAAATGTATGCTGGAAAAGGAATACAAAATATAAATGACTGAACAGCTTCCCTCTCTACCTCTCAGAACCCCTTCCCTCTCTCTCTCTCCATGTCTCTCTCTCTCCTCCTCTCCCTCCACCAGCAGCAGAACAAACACCAGAGGGCTAACTCTAACTCTTCTAGCTGAGTGGGAACGGGAGCACCTTTAAGACCAAAGGGAAGCACTGAGAACTCGTTCAACCCCAGACACCATCTTGTAAAAGAACAGGCCCTGAGCTATGAATGTAATAATGTGATTGACAGCTGCATAATGTTCTAAAGGAGCACACACACACACACACACACACACACACACACACACAGACACACACAAATACACACACATAAACTCTCTCTCTCTCTCACACACACACACACAAACACAATGTCTCTCCCCACACACACACAGAATCACATAGCCTATGCTAATTAATATGCATACAAAGGACAGTATAAGGAAGTCCAGTTAGTTTTCCCCTGGGGGGATGAGATTAATCCAGCATCAGTGTAGTTGCGTGTGGTGAGTTCTGGACCTGTGTAAATCACAGGGCTGGTTGGGTTGTGTGTGGAGTGTGGTGGTCTGGTCTCATACCACCAGAGGCTGGCTGGCTCCAGATGGACGTGGGGATGAGGCCCAGGTGGAGAACTGCTGTCACACCTCCCAGGGCTAACTTACTTCCACATCACTGAAGAACATACGCAACAGGGAGAGGAGAGGAGCACCAAAGCAGAGCTAATGTGGAGGTTTCTTAATGTTTAGGTTGTTACGAATGTACTGATATAAGTGGATGCACGTGGCATTTTGGCAACACGTGGCATTCTGATTTTTAAATCGGAGTTGTGCCTGTTGTTCATACGTGTATCTGCCCTCTCATTGGCTAGAATGTCCCTGCCTGATCCCGCCTTCTCCCGCCTGCCTTCCGCCTTTGTGGAAATGTATTCCCATTGTTAGAGCGGTCAGTTCAGTATCGTGTCAGTTTAAAGATAATCGTTGACCACTATCACTAGCTATCACTTGCTAACAGGGAAAAAAACGTCTAAGTAGCCAACTTGATTCTTCTTACATGTACTACTAAAGTTAAAAAGCATTGGATTAGTGTAAACATTACATTTACATTTTAGTCATTTAGCAGACGCTCTTATCCAGAGCGACTTACAGTTAGTGAATACATTTTTATTTTATTTTTTCATACTGGCCCCCCGTGGGAATCTAACCCACAACCCTGGCATTGCAAATGCCATGCTCTACCAACTGAGCTACATCCCTGCCGGCCATTCCCTCCCCTACCCTGGACGACGCTGGGCCAATTTTGCGCCTTAGACCACTGCGCCACTCGGCTCACCCAAACATGGGTGAGAGAGTTTCCTTATACCATATGTTTTTGCACCAGTCTCGGCAATATTCCTTTTAAATTCAAGTCACATTGAGATTGACTTAATAATTTAAACCTAACCTTACCTATGACCTGGCCAATCACCTTATGTATTACTGCCCCCCAGTTGAAAGAAGTGACATCTCAAAAAACACTCCAAAAATCTATACAACACAAATAGCTCCTAGCCATGCTTTCTTTCCCTAACACTAACACTAAAACTAAAACTGAAACTAAATAACATAAAAACTGAATGGAAATAACTAAATAAACTAAATAAAAACTAGCAAATCAGGTCTGAAAACTAACTGAAACAAAAAATTGAAAAACGAATAGAAATAAAAAACTAATATAAAAACACAAAACTATAATAGCCTTGCTGCAGAGCCACAATGGAGCCACAATATAGCCACAATGGAGCCACAATGGAGCCACAATGGAGCCACAATAAAGCCACAATAGAGCCACAATGGAGCCACAATGGAGCCACAATAAAGCCACAATGGAGACACAATAGAGCCACAATGGAGCCACAATGGCATCTCTATAATCCCCTTTTGAACAATCTAGCTAGGGCACATCAATCAAAGCACTTTGAGACTGATTTAGTAAGCATTTGCTCTATAGTGCAAAGTTTAGAGCTGTTATTTTTAGAGGGCTATACAAGACAAAATCAAAGCTAGAAATATGACACAGTTTTCATCAGAGGTGTGGACTCGGGTCATGTGACTTGGACTCAAGTCAGACTCGAGTCATGAATTTGATGACTTCAGACTCGAACTCGACAAAATGTACAAAGACTTGCAACTCGACTTGGACTTTAACATCAATGACTCGTGACTTCACTTGGACTTGCGCCTTATGACTCGAGAAGACTTGCTACTTCCCATGAAAACTGGGGGAAAAAATTTTCACACGGCCGCGCCGCTCTCCGTTTATCTGCATCTGTGAAAAAAATGTGCACCATCCACCTGTATGCATACAGAGAGCGCGCGCTGCCTGCACGTTATCCAATCACTGTAGTCCCACGTTGTTTTGATTCGACAGCATCTAAGCAGGCACATTGCAAGACAACCAATGAAGCACATCAAGCAACAACGCGCCAGTTGTCAAAATGATACCGAAGATAGTTTGGTTTGGCTATAAAAATTACGAGGTAGTCGACAAAAACGAGTTGCAATCTGCAAAACATGCGGATCGAAGATTACAGACGGAGCTGCCACAACGTCCAACTTTGTTCGACACCTGAAGTTGCACAAAGAAAGGTAAGTTTTGAACGAATGCTACGCACCTTATCGGATGTACCGTAACTTACTAGCTAGCTGCTGCATATTTACTGTATCAACGAGACAAACGCACGTCTCCCTTGCTGGTTCATGCTTACAAAAATATGGATTTTTGAACTGCTATTATATGGACATTCTAAAACGCTTTCGTGAAAAACGCTTAACGTTCTTTAATGTACTAAGACAGTGTTATTAAAAGACCAAACTCTGTAAATATCATATTAATAAAGTATACTATGTACAAAACATCAGATGAGCCCAGAATATGAACGCAAACACGTTTAATAACACGTTGCGTTTTCCTCCCATAGAAAACTATTATAAGAAAAGGCTTAACGTGTCTTAATATACTGAGACAGTAATATTAAAAGACCAAACTATAAATATCATATTAATAAAGTATACTAAATGTACAAAACATCAGATGAGGCCAGAATATGAACGCAAACACGTTTAACAACACGTTAAGTGTTTTTCCTCCCATAGAAAACCATTATAAGAAAAGGCTTAACATGTCTTATGTAGGCTACTATGTATTCTGGGCTCATCTGATGTTTTGTACATAGTATACTTTATTGATATGATATTTACTTAGTTTGGTCTTTTAATAACACTGTCTTAGTACATAAGACACGTTAAGCCTTTTCTTATAATGGTTTTCTATGGGAGGAAAACGCAACGTGTTATTAAACGTGTTTGCGTTCATATTCTGGGCTCATCTGATGTTTTGTACATAGTATGCTTTATTAATATGATATTTGCAGAGTTTGGTCTTATAATATTACTGTCTTAGTATATTAAGCATTAAGCAACGTTAAGCGTTTTTCACGCTAAGCGTTTTAGAATTCAGTTTCAGAGTTGCTGGTGTGCTGCCTCATTGAGGTCGTTTATGTAATTTTGGTTAATCACAACTAAGCAGAACTGTCGCTGAAGACAAAATATCACAATTAAACAATGAATGCACCCCCTTTCACAACTCGGATGTAGTTGGTGCATCCCTAAACCCATCCAAGTACAACAGGAAACATAGTAAGACCGTCTTACTATGTTTCCTGTTGTACTTGGATGGGTTTAGGGATACATTAAGACGTATACATTGTAAAGAGGAAAATGATAACACAGTCACAGTAGATCCACCATTAGCCTTCCCTTTTCATATCATGCCCAAACAGCAGACAGCGCATGGACAGAGTGCTACCGTAGTCTACAGTAGGTCTGTGAGGCAGCGCACCACTGGGATATATACAGTATATAATAAAATAATAACGATTATAGTAGTAATGTTCAGAGATGCAATAGATTATTATAGTGCAGTTCTTAACTAATGGGAATATTGTTTAGCTTATTTTTGGTTTAATTTGGTTTACTTTAGTTATTTAATTTATTCAATTATTTTGTTTTTCTATACTTTTCATGCCAACTTGCCATGGCCCCCTAGAACCCCCTCGCGGCACCCAAGGGTCCCCGTCCCCACTTTGAAAACCACTGCTATAAAGCATATGACTTCAGTTTCTTGAGGGAAAGGGCTTTCTTATGAATTTTGAAGCAGTGAAAATATTCTTAATATTGCATACACTGAAACTGAAATGTATTATCGTAAACCGTAGTGTACAATAGGCAATGAATATTAACACAACAACATTGATATGAGTAAAGAGTAGTTTCAAATACAACATGTGTGGCTGTAAAGGATTTTCTGACATCTGTTTCATATTCTTCTCTGTTACAGGTATGAAGAATACCAGATGAACAAAATCATCGTAGATGAACCACAACAGCCTTCAATCTCACAATTCCTTGACACTCGTGTAGGGCGTTACAGCCTGACCCACCCACAGCAGAAGGCCATCTCCAATGCGATACTGTCTGACTTGATTATTGATTGCAATTTCCCTCTGTCTATTGTGGAAAATAAGAGCTTTCGTCACTTTCTGGCTGTGCTGGACAGCAAGTATACCCCAGTATGTCGCCGAACGCTGACCACAAAAACAGAGAGCCTTGCTGAGGAGAGACGGTCAAAGTTAAAAACTCAATTGAGCAACACTGACCATGTTTCAGTCACTGTGGACATTTGGTCTGATCGAAAGATGAGGGGATTCCTTGGTGTCACTGTGCACTGGATGGAGCGAGATGCAGAGAGGGTACAGCTAAAGACTAATCTCTTGGCCTGCAACCGCTTCAAAGGCTCTCACACAGCAGAGCGAATCTGTGACCAATTTGAGGCAATATGTGATGAATACAACATCAAAGCTAAATTTGACTATATAATTAGTGACAATGCTGCTAACATGCGCAAGGCATTTACAGTCTGCTTCCCCAGCGAACAGGAGGAAGATGAAGATGCTGGAGATAATCTTGATGATCCTGAGCTATGGCATGACTTAACCCAAGAAGACCAGCAAACCGTCGATGCTGCTATGGCAAAGAAACAGCGCCTGCAGTGTTTTGCACACACATTGCAGCTGGTTGTGGGAGACGGTTTGAAAGAAACAAAAGCGGCATGTCCTTCTCTCTCCAAGTTATCAAAACTTAGCTCCCTGCTCCACACAAGCACAACGTTTAAAGACATCTTCGATGGTGAATTTGGGGAGCACAGAGGCATCCCTGCTGCAGTGAGCACGAGGTGGAATTCCACACTGCGGCAGGTAAAAGCAGTCCTTCATTGTGATCAGCAAAAGCTCTGCGCAGTTCTTGAGAAGGCCGGGCATAAAGAACTGTCATTCACACCACGAGAGTGGAATCTGCTGAAGGAGTTGGTGGACATCTTAAAACCGTTCGGAGAAGCAACTGATTTGACACAGGGGGAGAAAGTCATTACAATCAGTGCAGTTGTTCCATCCATCTTGTCCCTCAATCACCATCTTGAGAAGCTGAAGCCTCAAGTTCGTTTCCTGAGTGGCCTGGTCAGAGGTCTGCAGGCATCCCTGAAAAAAAGATTTCTTGGGATCTTCATTAATGTAAAAATGGCCCAGTCTCAAGAAGGGATCACTGCCCCCTTTTCAGACACAGTCTACCTGAAAGCAGCTGCCTTGGATCCAGCCTTTTGTCTGCTGTGGATTGAGCCCCATGTGCTGGTCAACCGTGACATCAAGGCAGAGGTGGCACAACGAGTTAAAGGTAAATATTATTGACTTGCAATGCAACTTAAATGCAACGTACAATAATTTGATCTTAATCTGATATAGGATCTAATGTGATATTAATCTGACTTTAACAATAATAAAAAATTTCAGTCTTGAACAGTATCATCAACATCAGAAATAAGGGCTCTTTTGTTTCTGCTGTTGTGACACGTTTTATTTTTATTTTTAGAATTGATCCTGCAAGATGCTGCAGAGACAGAGCAGCCTGTGCCGGTGCCTGCTGAAGAAGAACTAGAGGACATGGAAGGAGAAGGGCTGTTTGCTGCATACCATAAGAGGCAGAAAAGGGATGTTGGGACCCCACCAGCAGTACAGCTAAGTCACTACATTGACATGGCAGAAGGACAGAATGCCCTTTTGTTCTGGGCACTGAACAGTAAGACTCTTCCTTCACTCTTTCAAGTAGCCATCCGAGTCTTGGCAGTGCCTGCTTCTAGTGCTCCAGTGGAGCGAGTTTTCAGCCATGGTGGCATCATTCTGCGTCCCCATCGTGCACAAATGACTGACAGACTTTTGGCCAATTTGATCTTTTGCAAATGCAATGCAGTATAGGGGCCTCCCTCCACCTGTCCACAGCACGCATGCGCGCACACACACTCACTCTCTGCTCATCACCTGTCCACACAGCTCTCTCTCCTGTGGTAGGAGTTTCACATGGAGTAAGATCTGTTCATTTGCAGTGCAGGTTCCCTACACTGTTTTTACTTCCAGAGCTTTGGTGTTTGTCCTTCCCCGTAAACCATTCCTCTCTCTCTCTCTCTCTCTCTCTCTCTCTCTCTCTCTCTCTCTCTCTCTCTCTCTCTCTCTCTCTCTCTCTCTCTCTCTCTCTCTCTCTCTCTCTCTCTCTCTCTCTCTCTCTCTCTCTCTCTCTCTCTCTCTCTCTCTCTCTCTCTCTCTCTCTCTCTCTCTCTCTCTCTCTCTCTCTCTCTCTCTCTCTCTCTCTCTCTCTCTCTCTCTCTCTCTCTCTCTCTGCATTGTTCTAGTGCAATATGCTGTTCAAATACAAGCATTTTTTTGTGAAAATTAAATGTTATGTTTTTTGCTGTATTTGATTAATGTTATTGTATAAAAAGGTTTAAATAAATACAAATCTTACAGACATACATGATTTGTATACATTTTATTTCTGTGGTAAGAGGACTTGAAATGACTCGAAACTAAAATGGTAGGACTTTGGACTCGACTTGAGACTTGATGGCTTTGACTTTTGACTCGACTTGGGACTTGCCTCATCTTTGACTCGACTTGACTCGGGACTCGAGGGCAAAGACTTGAGACTTACTTGTGACTTGCATAACAATGACTTTGTCCCACCTCTGGTTTTCATCATATCCTCATCTTATTCTGCCCTTTCTTGTTCCTCTTATGTTTCATCCTTTCTTGACAATAACAAGTGCGCACGTTGCCCCTGTTGCCTCTGTCTACCCAGAACTGAGGTCACTCAGTCCAAGCATAGTTTCAGTGATAGATGACTGAGAAAATGGAGGGAGGAAGAAAGAAGGGAGGGGTGGTTGATTGAGGGAGGGTCACAACAATTCTTCATGGTTGGCTAGACAACACCTTATAACTGCCCACGTCCTCCCATCATACTGTATATACCATGAGCCAAGAATCATTTAAGAATCTTCTCTTTGTATCCCGTGTAGTGTTTGGGAAGTTAGAAAGGAATGCCATTCAGACACAACAGCACTCATCATGTTAGACAGACCACTGAAGAAAAATCCTCATCACACCCCTGGAGGGTAAGGACAGGCCAGAGAGAGGGATGGGGAAAATGAGCGAGAGAGAGAGAGAGAGTTACATGAAAAGGGCAACCAGTGAAGAACAAACACAATTGTAAATACAACCGATATTTATGTTTATTTATTTTCCCATTTGTACTTTAACTATTTGCATATTGTTACAACACTGTATAAATACATAATATGAAATTTGAAATGTCTGTAATGTTTACTGTTAATATTTATTGTTTATTTCACTTTTGCTTACTATCTACTTCACTTGCTTTGGCAATGTTAAGATACGTTTCCCATGCCAATAAAGCCCTTAAATTGAATTGAATTGAATTGAATTGAGCGGGAGAGAGAGAGGGAGAGAGAGAGAGAGAGAACGAGAGAGAGAGAGAGGGAGAGAGAGAGAGAGAACGAGAGAGAGAGAGAGAGAGAGAGAGAGAGAGAGAGAGAGAGAGAGAGAGAGAGAGACAGAGAGAGAGAGAGAGAGAGAGAGAGAGAGAGAGAGAGAGAGGCAGAGAGAGAGAGAGAGAGAGAGAGAGACAGAGAGAGAGAGAGAGAGAGAGAGAGAGAGAGAGAGAGAGAGAGAGAGAGAGAGAGAGAGAGAGAGAGAGAGAGAGAGAGAGAGAGAGAGAGAAAGATAAGAGTGAGATTGATGTAGAGGAAGAGTATCAGAGAAAGAGAGAGAACATGGCTCCCTATGGAGCCGACAGGCTCATTGAATCAGGCAGTTTAGTGACAATACAGTCCCAACCAGACACCATGGAGAATACAGTCCCAACCAGACGCCATAGAGAATACAGTCCCAACCAGACACCATAGAGAATACAGTCCCAACCAGACACCATAGAGAATACAGTCCCAACCAGACACCATAGAGAATACAGTCCCAACCAGACACCATAGAGAATACAGTCCCAACCAGACACCATGGAGAATACAGTCCCAACCAGACACCATAGAGAATACAGTCCCAACCAGACACCATGGAGAATACAGTCCCAACCAGACACCATAGAGAATACAGTCCCAACCAGACACCATAGAGAATACAGTCCCAACCAGACACCATAGAGAATACAGTCCCAACCAGACACCATAGAGAATACAGTCCCAACCAGACACCATAGAGAATACAGTCCCAACCAGACACCATAGAGAATACAGTCCCAACCAGACACCATAGAGAATACAGTCCCAACCAGACACCATAGAGAATACAGTCCCAACCAGACACCATAGAGAATACAGTCCCAACCAGACACCATAGAGAATACAGTCCCAACCAGACACCATAGAGAATACAGTCCCAACCAGACACCATAGAGAATACAGTCCCAACCAGACACCATAGAGAATACAGTCCCAACCAGACACCATGGAGAATACAGTCCCAACCAGACACCATAGAGAATACAGTCCCAACCAGACACCATAGAGAATACAGTCCCAACCAGACACCATGGAGAATACAGTCCCAACCAGACACCATAGAGAATACAGTCCCAACCAGACACCATGGAGAATACAGTCCCAACCAGACACCATAGAGAATACAGTCCCAACCAGACACCATAGAGAATACAGTCCCAACCAGACACCATGGAGAATACAGTCCCAACCAGACACCATAGAGAATACAGTCCCAACCAGACACCATGGAGAATACAGTCCAACCAGACACCATAGAGAATACGGTCCCAACCAGACGCCATAGAGACAGAAGCAGACTTGATCTGAAAGAACAGAATTCTATCTCAAAGGCAGGGCTCAGACACAGAATGAGGACACAGACAGACCCAGACATACAGACCCTCAGACTATGTGCTTTGCCTTTCAACAGTCTCAAGGGTAATGCCACAAACAGGCACAATAAGTCCTTCTCACAGACCCAATAGACTGTGAATATCACTGCTGTGAATGGCCTCATGTACTGTGTTATTGGTGGATAACAAACCTGGGTTCAAATAGTATTGTTTTCTTTCAAACACTTTTAGTAATTGATTGAGCCTGCCTGGAGAGCCAGATGGATGGGGTTTGCACTTTGCGAGCGAGTATTCTATTGGTTCTATTGTACTAGGCAAGCTCAATCAAACCCAGCTAAAGTAGTTGAAATGATATCCAACAGTATTTGAACCCATGTCTGGTGGATAGTGCTACTTCTGCTGCTGTGGCATTAGCCAGGGCACAGGAGGTTGACTATGTCTCTCATTTTCAACTTCCCAATAGAGGACACAGAAAGAGGGCCAAGCTGAGCATGTGTGTATGTGTATGTGTGTACTGTGAATAAAGAGCATCTGAGGTTAGGTTCGTTCTGAGGGGTTGGGTTATTTTTATGGAACCCCCTCCGGTTCAATTTACGATCTATTAAGTCCCATTAAGTACAGTACCATACGTTAGCTTCTGTTTCAAGACTTTCACTGCACAGAGGGAACAGTATAGGTCATTCAGAACTTCAGTTAACCATATTTCTACAGTGCTGGTGATTAGCAGATATTTAGCCGGTCTGTAAGGTGGTTCGGAGGGGGTGAGATGTGGGGGAGGGGGAGTCTGGGGATGGGGAATGTGTGTGTAGGGGGGGGGGGCTTGGATGGCTTGGGGCGGCAAGGGCACCTGGCGGTTGGGAGAGCTGGGCCAGTGGCCGAGAGGTCCCCGGTTTGGGTCCCCGAGTCGGTTGGTTGGGGGATCTGTCGATGTGCCCTTGAGCGGGGCGCTTGATCCTGGTTGCTCCTGTGGGTCGCTCTGGATGGGAGCGTCTGCTAAATGACTGAATGTAAGGTAAATGTTGAGCGGCTTAACTGCAGGTGATTGTATATTTTAAAATTCTATAAAAAATAAAAATTAAGTTAATGACATGGCTTTTAATATACACTGAGTGTACAAAACATTAGGAACACTCTCCTAATATTGAGTTGCAGCCCCTTTTTCTCTCAGAACAGCCTCAATTCGTCGGGGCATGGACTCTACAAGGTGTCGAAAGCGTTCCACAGGGATGTTGGTCCATGTTGACTCCAATGCTTCCCACAGTTGTGTCAAGTTGGCTGGAAGTCCTTTGGGTGGTGGAACATTCTTGATACGTGAAAAACCCAGCAGCGTTACAGTTCTTGACACACTCAAACCCGTGCGCCTGGCACCTACTACCATACACTGTTCCAAAGGCACTTCAATCTTTTGTCTTGCCCATTTACCCTCTGAATGGCTCATACACAATCCATGTCTCAATTGTCTCAAGGCTTAAAAATCCTTCTTTAACCCGTTTCCTCCCCTTCATCTACTGATTGAAGTGGATTTAACAAGTGACATCAATAAGGGATCATAGCTTTCACCTGGATTCACCTGGTCAGTCTATGCCATGGAGAGAGCAACATCTATGGAAGTTACACAGCGGTGCACAGGAAAGGAAGACTCAAACAGAGGACAAACTGAAGGAAACACTGAGAAGTTGAAATGCTCACATATAACACATGCAAACAGCATTTACATCAGAACTCATATTCTTTGTTCTCTCTAGCTGTGTTCGAATACACATACTAACCCTACTATTTGTGACGTAAATTGAGTATGTAGTATGCTTATTGGTCATAGTATGTATATATTTAGTATGCCAAAAGTTCCCAGATGTCGTACTACATTCGCCAAAATATGAATTATACAAGCAGTGGCCACTATTTCCGTGTTTTTAGGGCCCATAATGCAATTCTTCAGAAAATGGGCGTGGCTTCACATTTTCAGATTTGAAGAACATTTCAGAAAAAATGCAGCTGAAGCCTGACGAGACCGGATACAAATTCATTGCTTTAACTAATTATGACAAATGTTAAGAAAATGTTGAGCAATGTAATAAAGTAATTACTTTTCAAATAAGTTACGTTACACGTTATGTTGGCTGACAATTTGTTAGCTACGCTAGCCTTACGAACCACGTAGCATATCATTACAGCAGTTGCTTGTATGTACCGGTATGTTAGCTAGCTACCTAACTAACGTTAGTTGGCTACTAATACATCGAACTTGCCAGTATATTAACTATATGCTATGGGAGGATGGATGGGAGACCACAAGATCACAAGGCAGGCAATACGCTTGACCTCATCTTTACTAGATGCTGTTCTTCTACTAATCTCACTGCAACTCCCCTCCAAGTCTCCGACCACTACTTTGTATCCTTTTCTCTCTCCCTCTCCTCCAACACTACTCACTCTGCCCCTACACAGATGGTAATGCGCCGTCGCAACCTTCGCTCTCTCTCTCCCTTTACTCTCTCCTCTTCCATCCTATCATCTCTTCCCTCTGCTCAATCCTTCTCCCTCCAATCTCCTGATTCTGCCTCCTCAACCCCCCTCTCCTCCCTTTCTGCATCCTTTGACTCTCTATGTCCCCTATCCTCCCGGCCGGCCCGGTCCTCCCCTCCAGCTCCGTGGCTTGATGACTCATTGCGAGCTCACAGAACAGAGCTCCGGGCAGCTGAGCGGAAATGGAAGAAAACTAGACTCCCCTGCAGACCTGGCATCTTTTCACTCCCTCCTCTCTTCATTTTCTTCATCTGTTTCTGCTGCTAAGGCCACTTTCTACCACTCTAAATTCCAAGCATCCGCCTCTAACCCCTAGGAAGCTCTTTGCCACATTCTCCTCCCTGCTGAATCGCCCCCCTCCCTCTCTGTGGATGACTTCGTCAACCATTTTGAAAAGAAGGTTGACGACATCCGATCCTCGTTTGTTAAGTCAAATGACACTGCTGGTCCTGCTCACACTGCCCTACCCTATGCTTTGACTTCTTTCTCCCCTCTCTCTCCAGATAAAATCTTGCGACTTGTGACGGCAGGCCGCCCAACAACCTGCCCGCTTGACCCTATCCCCTCCTCTCTTCTCCAGACCATCTCCGGTGACCTTCTCCCTTACCTCACCTCGCTGATCAACTCATCCTTGACCGCTGGCTATGTCCCTTCCGTCTTCAAGAGAGCGAGAGTTGCACCCCTTCTCAAAAAAACCAACACTCGATCCCTCCGATGTCAACAACTACAGACCAGTATCCCTTCTGTCTTTTCTCTCCAAAACTATTGAGCGTGCCGTCTTTAGCCAACTCTCTTGCTATCTCTCTCAGAATGACCTTCTTGATCCAAACCAGTCAGGTTTCAAGACTGGTCATTCAACTGAGACTGCTCTTCTCTGTGTCACAGAGGCTCTCCGCACTGCTAAAGCTAACTCTCTCTCCTCTGCTCTTGTCCTTCTAGACCTGTCTGCTGCCTTTGATACTGTGAACCATCAGATCCTCCTCTCCACCCTCTCCAAGCTGGGCATCTCCGGCGCGGCTCACTCTTGGATTGCGTCCTACCTGACCGGTCGCTCCTACCAAGTGGCGTGGCGAGAAGCTGTCTCCGCACCACGTGCTCTCACCACTGGTGTCCCCCAGGGCTCAGTTCTAGGCCCTCTCCTATTCTCGCTATACACCAAGTCACTTGGCTCTGTCATATCCTCACATGGCCTCTCCTATCATTGCTACGCTGACGACACACAACTAATCTTCTCCTTTCCCCCCTTCTGATAACCAGGTGGTGAATCGCATCTCTGCATGTCTGGCAGACATATCAGTATGGATGACGGATCACCACCTCAAGCTGAACCTCGGCAAGACGGAGCTGCTCTTCCTCCCGGGGAAGGACTGCCCGTTCCATGATCTCGCCATCACGGTTGACAACTCCGTTGTGTCCTCCTCCCAGAGTGCGAAGAGCCTTGGCGTGACCCTGGACAACACCCTGTCGTTCTCCGCTAACATCAAGGCGGTGACCCGATCCTGTAGGTTCATGCTCTAAAACATTCGGAGAGTACGACCCTGCCTTACACAGGAAGCAGCACAGGTCCTAATCCAGGCACTTGTCATCTCCCGTCTGGATTACTGCAACTCGCTGTTGGCTGGGCTCCCTGCCTGTGCCATTAAACCCCTACAACTCATCCAGAATGCCGCAGCCCGTCTGGTGTTCAACCTTCCCAAGTTCTCTCACGTCACCCCGCTCCTCCGCACACTCCACTGGCTTCCAGTTGAAGCTCGCATCTGCTACAAGACCATGGTGCTTGCCTACGGAGCTGTGAGGGGAACGGCACCTCCGTACCTTCAGGCTCTGATCAGTCCCTACACCCAAACGAGGGCACTGCGTTCATCCACCTCTGGCCTGCTGGCTCCCTATCTCTGCGGAAGCATAGTTCCCACTCAGCCCAGTCAAAACTGTTCGCTGCTCTGGCACCCCAATGGTGGAACAAGCTCCCTCACGACGCCAGGACAGCGGAGTCACTCACCACCTTCCGGAGACATTTGAAACCCCACCTCTTTAAGGAATACCTGGGATAGGATAAAGTAATCCTTCTACCCCCAAAAAAAAACAACAACAAAAAAAACAACATTGTAAAGTGGTTATCCCACTGGCTATAAGGTGAATGCACCTATTTGTAAGTCGCTCTGGATAAGAGCGTCTGCTAAATGACGTAAATGTAAAATGTAAATGTGTTGGAGGGCCAGTAGTGGGAACTCCTTCCTCTGGTCTTGAGATCAAATTACAATGCCCCAGGTCAGTGAAGGGGTTATTGCCCTGCATAGGGTGCTCTCTTTCAGATGGGACGTTAAACGGGTGCCCTGACTAGCTGTTGTCACAAAAAATCCCATGACACTTATTTAAGGGGGTGTTAACCCCGGTGTCCTGGCTAAATTCCCAACCTGGCCTCATTTCAATCATGGCCACCTAATCATCCCCCTCATTCCTAATTGGCATATACAGTTGAAGTCGGAAGTTTACATACACTTAGATTGGAGTCATTAAAAATCGTTTTTCAACCACTCCACAAATTTCTTGTTAACAAACTGTAGTTTTAGCAAGTCGGTTAGGACATCTACTTTGTGCATGACACAAGTAATTGTTTACAGACAGATTATTTCACGTATAATTCACTGTATCACAATTACAGTGGGTCAGAAATGTACATACACTAAGTTGACTGTGCATTTAAACAGCTTGGAAAATTCCAGAAAATGATGTCATGGCTTTAGAAGCATCTGATTGGCTAATTGACATCATGTGAGTCAATTGGAGGTGTACCTGTGGATGTATTTCAAGGCCTACCTTCAAACTCAGTGCCTTTTTGCTGGACTTCATGGGAAAATCAAAAGAAATCAGCCAAGACCTCAACATTTTTTTGGTAGACCTCCACAAGTCTGGTTCATCCTTGGGAGAAATTTCCAAATGCCTGAAGGTACCACATTCATCTGTACAAACAATAGTACACAAGTATAAACACCATGGGACCACGCAGCCATCATACCGCTCAGGAAGGAGACGCATTCTGTCTCCTAGAGATGAACGATCTTTGGTGCAAAAAGTGCAAATCAATCCCAGAACAACAGCAAAGGACCTTGTGAAGATGCTGGAGGAAACAGGTACAAAAGTATCTATAACCACAGTAAAATGAGTCCTATATCAACATAACCTGAAAGGCCGTTCAGCAAGGAAGAAGCCATTGCTCCAAAACCGCCATAAAAAAGCCAGACTACAGTTTGCAACTGCACATGGGGACAAATATCTTACTTTTTTGGAGAAAGTCTCTGGTCTGATGAAACAAAAATATAACTGTTTGGCCATAATGACCATCGTTATGTTTGGAGGAAAAAAGGGGGTTGCTTGCAAGCCGAAGAACACCATCCCAAGCGTGAATCACGGGGGTGGCAGCATCATGCTGTGGGGGTGCTTTGCTGCAGTAGGGACTGGTGCACTTCACAAAATAGATGGCATCATGAGGAAGGAAAATTATGTGGATATATTGAAGCAAGATCTCAAGACATCAGTCAGGAAGTTAAAGCTTGGTCGCAAATGGGTCTTCCAAATGGACAATGACCCCAAGCATACTTCCAAAGTTGTGGCAAAATGGCTTAAGGACAACAAACATCACAAAGCCCTGACCTCAATCCTATAGAACATGTGTGGGCAGAACTGAAAAAAGCGTGTGCGAGCAAGGAGGCCTACAAACCTGATTCAGTTACACCAGCTCTGTCAGGAGGAATGGGCCAAAATTCACCCACAATAAGCTTGTGGAAGGCTACCCAAACGTTTGACCCAAGTTAAACCATTTAAAGGCAATGCTACCAAATACTAATTGAGTGTATATAAACTTCTGACCCACTGGGAATGTGATGAAAGAAATAAAAGCTGAAATAAATAATTATCTCTAGTATCATTCTGACATTTCACATTCTTAAAATAAAGTGGTGATCCTAACTGACCTAAGACAGTGAATTTTTAGTAGGATTAAATGTCAGGAATTGTGAAAAACTGAGTTTAAATGTATTTGGGTAAGGTGTATGTAAACTTCCGACTTCAACTGTATCACTCCTCACCTCTCCACCTGCACCTGCATTCGGAGGTGATTGGCTGTCGGGTGAGGTTGTGTCTCTCTCTGGCGGGAGGTAAGCTTTGCTTATATGGTGTCGAGTAAAGCTTAAACCATGTATTTAGATTGTAGGTAGGTAGGTAGGTAGATATTGTAGTTAGGTATTGTAGGTAGTTTATCTAGGTAGTTATTGTAGGTAATTATTGTAGGTAAGTATTGTATACGGCTGAGCCCGGTGAAGCACGAGGCTAGCTAACTCACTACCTGGACCAATAAAGCTAGCTAGCTAGCTAGCGGGTAGCTACTGGTAACTATTAGCAACTGTGGATAGTTGTTTCCAATGCTAGTTCACACTTAAGAGTACCTGTAATTATGCCAGCTAGCTACCTACCATTCAGCTGTTTTTCTAACCTCATTATCTGAAGCGTTAACGTTAGGTAGTTAGTAGCTACTGTACTTTCGAAATGTAGCTAGCTTGTTGCTACCTGGATAGCTAACTAAACAATAGCTGGAACGACCTAGCTTTAATATTTGGAGACGCTTTCTCTCCGTTGGGACAGACGCGAACTGGCTGAATCGATTCAGTGGCTTGCTTTGCACTTAACTGGCTAACAGTAGCTACTAAGGGTAAGTTATAACCTACATTTATTTTTGTTTTGTTTTTACATACTGGTAACCAGAGTCGTTCAAGGGAATTCGGGACATGGGTGACTAGTTAACGTTAGCTTGGCTCTCTCTTTGTGTTCGTGCCGTGGGAGGAGGGGTTGGTTCGTTGGCAGAGAGCAATGGCTAGCTAGTATGCTAACTATTCTAGCTAACTAACTGGCTGAATAAGTTGACGACGTACTCACTCAAACTGTCAAAACTAACCAAAAACTTTACACAACGTTAGACACGGACACAAATGATCTGCTTGCCATGTTAACACGCTGGTGGTTTGTTGTAACCGAGTATTGGTGCTAAACCGTATTATTGGAGGCTGGCATAGTAGTTGGCTATGGCGTCATAGGATTCGGTGCCCTGGACGGTTTTCACAGAATAATACTGTACCAAGTTAGCTAGCTGAATAAACTAAGTTAGAGTCTATTCCTAGAAAACATTGAACCACTGTAGTTTACAACAATTATAATTTCTAAAGTGGAAACTGGGAGAGTTATATTTGAGTGTTTCAGTGAAACGTAAGTGAGGGAGGCCCCGCTCTCTCGCTTTCCCAGATGTTTAGTTCATTTCATTCCTATCTCCTTTGCATTATTGTAGCCTTTTTCTGTAGCCTGTCAACTATGTGTCTGTCTATCCCTGTTCTCTCCTCTCTGCACAGGCCATACAAATGCTTCACACCATGTGGCTGTTGCCACTCTAATCTGGTGGTCTAATCTGGTGGTCCCTGCGCGCACGACCCACAGGAATCCTCATCTCTCCCAAGTGGACATTCTCTCTTTTTCTCCTGACCCATCTGTCTATCTCCTCATTTGAATTCCATGCTGTCACAGTCACTAGCCCATTCAAGCTTAACATCCTTGTCATTTATCGCCCTCCAGGTTCCCTTGGAGAGTTCATCAATGAGCTTGACGCCTTGATAAGTTCCTTTCCTGAGGATGGCTCACCCCTCACAGTTCTGGGTGACTTTAACCTCGCTCCGTCTGCCTTTGACTCATTTCTCTCTGCCTCCTTCTTTCCACTCCTTTCCTCTTTTGACCTCACCCTCTCACCGTCCCCTCCTATTCACAAGGCAGGCAATACGCTTGACCTCATCTTTACTAGATGCTGTTCTTCTACTAATCTCACTGCAACTCCCTCCAAGTCTCCGACCACTACTTTGTATCCTTTTCTCTCTCGCTCTCCTCCAACACTACTCACTCTGCCCCTACTCAGATGGTAATGTGCCGTCGCAACATTCGCTCTCTCTCTCCCGCTACTCTCTCCTCTTCCATCCTATCATCTCTTCCCTCTGCTAAATCCTTCTCCCTCCGATCTCCTGATTCTGCCTCCTCAACCCTCCTCTCCTCCCCTTTCTGCATCTTTTGACTCTCTATGTCCCCTATCCTCCCGGCCTTGCCTCGGTCTCCCCTCCTGCTCCGTGGCTTGACGACTCATTGCGAGCTCACAGAAAAGGGCTCCGGGCAGCCGAGCGGAAATTGAGGAAAACTAGACTCCCTGCGGACCTGTCATCTTTTCACTCCCTCCTCTCTACATTCTCTTCCTCTATTTCCGCTGCTAAAGCCACTCTCTAACACTCTAAATTTCAAGCCTCTGCCTCTAACCCTAGGAAGCTCTTTGCCACCTTCTCCTCCCTGCTGAATCCTCATCCCCCTCCCTCCTCCCGCTCTGTGAATGACTTCGTCATCCATTTTGAAAAGAAGGTTGACGACATCCGATCCTCATTTATTAAGTCAAATGACACCGCTGGTCCAGCTCACACTGCCCTACCCTATGCTTTGACTTCTTTCTCCCCTCTCCCTCCAGATGAAATCTTGCGACTTGTGACGGCCGGCTGCCCAAAACCCTGCCCGCTTGACCCTATCCCTCCTCTCTTCTCCAGACCATTTCCGTAGACCTTCTCCCCTTACCTCACCTCGCTCATCAACTCATCCTTGACCCCTGGCCATGTCCCTTCCGTCTTCAAGAGAGCGAGATTTGCACCCCTCCTCAAAAAACCTACACTCGATCACTCCGATGTCAACAACTACAGACCAGTATCCCTTCTTTCTTTTCTCTCCAAAACTCTTGAGCGTGCCGTCTCTAGCCAACTCTCCTGCTATCTCTCTCAGAATGACCTTCTTGATCCAAACCAGTCAGGTTTCAAGACTGGTCATTCAACTGAGACTGCTCTTCTCTGTGTCACGGAGGCTCTCTGCACTGCTAAAGCTAACTCTCTCTCCTCTGCTCTTATCCTTCTAGACCTATCCGCTGCTTTTGATACTGTGAACCATCAGATCCTCCTCTCCACCCTCTCCGAGTTGGGCATCTCCGGCGCTGCTCACTCTTGGATTGCGTCCTACCTGACAGGTCGCTCCTACCAGGTGGCGTGGCGAGAATCTGTCTCCGCACCACGTGCTCTCACCACTGGTGTCCCCAAGGCTCAGTTCTAGGCCCTCTCCTATTCTCTCTATACACCAAGTCACTTGGCTCTGTCATATCCTCACATGGTCTCTCCTATCATTGCTACGCAGACGACACACAGTTCATTTTCTCCTTTCCCCCTTCTGATAACCAGGTGGCGAATCACATCTCTGCATTTCTGGCAGACATATCAGTGTGGATGTCGGATCACCACCTCAAGCTGAACCTCGGCAAGACAGAGCTGCTCTTCCTCCCGGGGAAGGACTGCCCGCTCCATGATCTCGCCATCACGGTTGACAACTCCATTGTGTCCTCCTCCCAGAGTGCAAAGAACCTTGGCGTGACCCTGGACAACACCCTGTCGTTCTCCGCTAACATCAAAGCGGTGACCCAATCCTGCAGGTTCATGCTCTACAACATTCACAGAGTACGACCCTACCTTACAGAAAGTGGCACAGGTCCTAATCCAGGCACTTGTCATCTCCCGTCTGGATTACTGCAACTCACTGTTGGCTGGGCTCCCTGCCTGTGCCATTAAACCCTTACAACTTATCCAGAACGCTGCAGCCCATCTGGTGCTCGACCTCCCCAAGTTCTCTCATGTCACCCCCCGCTCCTCTGCACACTCCACTGGCTTCCAGTTGAGGCTCGCATCTACTACAAGACCATGGTGCTTGCCTACGGAGCTGTGAGGGGAACGGCACCTCCTTACCTTCAGGCTCTGATCAGACCCTACACCCAAACGAGGGCACTACATTCATCCACCTCTGGCCTGCTAGCTCCCCTACCTCTACGGAAGCACAGTTCCTGCTCAGCCCAGTCAAAGCTATTTGCTGCTCTGGCACCCCAATGGTGGAACAAGCTCCCCACGACACCAGGACAGCGGAGTCACTGACCACCTTACAGAGACACTTGAAACCCTACCTCTTTAAGGAATACCTGGAATATTATAAAGTAATCCTTCTACCACCCCCCTCCCACTGGCTATCATAAATTGAATCCACCAATTTGCAAGTCGCTCTGGATAAGAGCGTCTGCTAAATGATGTAAATGTAAATGTAAAATAGCTGATGTGCTGAGAGTGTTCTGGCACAAAATGGTTGCTGTGAATCACCCAAGTGGGGTGCTAGACATTGGTGGTGGATGAGATGAGTTTCCCCCTTACAGTGCTTTGAACATCTGGAAAGGTGCTGTATAAATTAAATCAATGAATTAATTAATGATCATGATAGTGTGTGTATAAGCAGAGTACAGGGGAAAGCCTTTCTTCCTTCCTGTCAGCGTAGTGCGGGTGTGTGTTTTGCACGGTGGCGATGAGGAGGGGGTGTGTTAATCACGGCTACAGAAGTAATCACAGGCGTTTCCCAGAACAAACAGAATCAGGGCAGAACGCCAAGGATGAGGGAGAGAGAGAGAGGGATGAGAGAGAGAGAGAGAGATAGAGAGAGAGACAGAGAGAGAGAGAGACAGAGAGAGAGAGAGAGAGAGAGAGAGAGAGAGAGAGAGAGAGAGAGAGAGAGAGAGAAAGAGGACGGGTGAAGGAAAGAGAGAAAATCTAATATTAGCTAATCAACAAACTTGAAAGAAGCGTCGCCATGAATACTCTCATTAGCCCCTGTGGGCAACTCCATCTCTCTCTCTCTTTCTCTCCCTCTCTTTCTGTTCCTCATTCTCTCCATCTCTCTCTCTGCCTTTCTTTCATTCCGATACACACTCTCTCTAATTCTCTCTCTATTAACCTTTCTGTACCGCATCTTTCTCTCTCCACCCTTCCATCCCTCTCTCTCTCCTCAGCAGTTTGACTTCAAAGCCGACTCTCCCTCTGAATGGGAGCAGGCTAGCAGGTAGGATAAAGCTACACAATATGCTGAGTGTACCACGTGTCACAGATCTCCCTTTGATGTGTTAATTACTGTCAGAGCAGCGCTGGAACTGGATGGGGACGAATGGTTACGTCCCAAATGGCACCCTATTCAGAGGGTGCCCTCTGTAGGGAATAGGGTGCCGTTTGGAACAAATGGAAATGTAATTAAGATTTGGGTTGTTGTAGGCAGTGACTGTTGGAAGTGAGCACAGCATGGCGCCAGAAGCAATGACTCTGGCATAACATATGGCCACTCAATCATTTGTAAACATTCATGTTAGCGAGTAGCAACTTAGCGGGTTAGCGTGTAGGCGTTACAAGCATTCGTGGGGGAGCCTGATCAAATAAAATGTTTTGCATTTTTTATTTTGGGCTGCCACCATCAAACACATGTGCAAGTCAGTGAAATGTTCCTTGAATACTCATAGACTGGCACGTCTATTGAATGGGAAGACTCTAGAGTTCCTAGTTTATTAACACTGGTGCCACTAGTAATCCCCTGACTATCAATGACCGTTTAAGACTCGTTACAGCACAGCAGGTAGTCAGTGAGGCAGACAGAGAGAGAGAGGGAATGTTAACATATGTTTCCCATGCCAATAAAGCCCTTAAATTGAATTGAATTGATAGAGAGGGTGGGATGGGGGTGGGGGGGTGGGGGGGGGCAGAGGAAGAACGAGGGGCAGAGATACTAAGAGAGTGCTTTGGCAGGAGGATGGCTACTTCATGGAGAGAGAGAGAGAGACTGTATATATCTAACAGGGGATGAAAAATATATAGAGGACAAACTATAAAGCCAGTAGGGATAAAGCTGAGAGGGTGATAGAATGAGAGAGAGAGAAAGAGAGCGAGAGAGAGAGAGAGACAACACTGTATATATACATAATATGACATTTGAAATGTCTTTATTCTTTTGAAACTTCTGAGTGTAATGTTTACTGTTAATATTTATTGTTTATTTCACTTTTGTTTACTATCTACTTCACTTGCTTTGGCAATGTTAACACACGTTTCCCATGCCAATAAAGCCCTTAAATTGAAATTGAATTGAGAGAGAGAGAGAGAGAGAGAGAGAGAGAGAGAGAGAGAGAGAGAGAGAGAGAGAGAGAGAGAGAGAGAGAGAGAGAGAGAGAGAGAGAGAGAGAGGAAGGGGGAGAGGGAGAGGGAGAGGGAGAGGGAGAGGGAGAGGGAGAGAGAGAGGGAGAGGGAGGGAGAGAGAGAGAGAGAGAGAGAGAGAGAGAGAGAGAGAGGGAGGGAAAGCTAAAGATATAGAGGGAGAGAGAGAGACTATTTACTGGGTAGTCCTTGGAAAACCAGAGGGAGAGGTAGAGAGGCTGTCCTCTCTCTGAGTGTAGACCAGGCTGAGAGAGCCTCTGGGGGACTGCAGGGGATAAGAGGCCCCAGCGGAAGAGAAGAGCTCTCTATCACGTCAGCACTCCAATCACAGCCTAATCCCTGATTAGTACACCCACTGCTATAGCAAGGAGGGAGGGGGGATAGGGAGAAGTATAGAGAAATGGGAAAAACGAAGTAGAGGGAGGTAGAAGGAAGGAGCGAGCGTGAAAAAACTGAGAGATGGATGAGAGGAAGGGTGAATTAAAAAGGGAGGGGAGGGAGGGAGTTTTCAGTGGTTTTGTAACAGATTCTCACGCTTACGTCACTGGTTTGGTGGTCTAACAGTTGAGAGCTTCTCAGAACTCTCTGCCAAAATATATAATGTGCTCCTGATGTTATCTATCCTCCTGCACTATCCTCCTGCACTATCCAGGTCAGCTGACATACAGCTAAGTGAACGTAATAAGAGAGTGAAATATTTAACACACATTTTATTATGAAATTAACATGTTTTAGTATGAATGTCATGAAAAAAGCAACCTGCTGTTGAAGCGCAAATGTAGCTATCAAAACTAATATTTTGAAATCAGGTGTGCTAGCTGTGTAATAGATAACATAGGTCAACTGGCTTGGGTGTGGGGTAGTTCAGGTTAAATTCAGAATTTCATTGAGAATGCCTTATAAAATTCCAATTCAATACTTGAATTTGAATTGAATTTGCATTGAAGTAGTAAACAGCATACAGAATTGCAATTCAAATTTGAATTATAGAAATATAACTGAATTAAGTGAAATTCAAATGCCTCTTCTATTTTATATTAGGTGTAGTCTACACAAATATACATCAAATCAATCAAATCAAATCAAATTTTATTGGTCACATACACATATTTTGCAGATGTTATTGCGGGTGTAGCGAAATGCTTGTGTTCCTAGCTCCAACAGTGCAGTAGTATCTAACAATTCACAACAATACACACAAATCTAAAAGTAAAACAATGGAATTAAGAAATATATAAATATTAGGGACGAGCAATGTCAGAGTGGCATTGACTAAAATACAGTAGAATAGAATACAGTATATACATATGAAATCAGTAAAGCAGTATGTAAACATGAATGAAGTGACTAGTGTTCCATTATTAAAGTGACGTGATTCCATGTCTATGTATATAGGGCAGCAGCCTCTAAGGTGCAGGGTTGAGTAATCGGGTGGTAGCCGGCTAGTAATGGCTATTTAACAGTCTGATGGCCTTGAGATAGAAGCTGTTTTTCAGTCTCTCGGTCATAGCTTTGATACACCTGTACTGACCTCGCCTTCTGGATGGTAGCGGGGTGAACAGGCCGTGGCTCAGGTGGTTGATGTCCTTGATTATCTTTCTGGCCTTCCTGTGACATCGGGTGCTGTAGGTCTCCTGGAGGGCAGGCAGTGTGCCCCCGGTGATGCGTTTGGCAGACAGCACCACCCTCTGGAGAGCCCTGAGGTTGTGGGCGGTGCAGTTGCTGTACCAGGCGGTGATACAGCCCGACAGGATGCTCTCAATGGTGCATCTGTAGAAGTTTGTGAGGGTCTTAGGGGCCAAGTCAAATTTCTTAAGCTTCCTGAGTTTGAAGAGGCACTGTTGCGCCTTCTTCACCACACTGTCTGTGTGGATGGACCATTTCAGATTGTCAGTGATGTGTACGCCGAGGAACTTGAAGCTTTTCACCTTCTCCACTGCAGTCCCGTCGATGTGGATAGGGGCGTGCTCCCTCTGCTGTTTAATGAAGTCCACAATCATCTCCTTTGTTTTGTTGACGTTGAGTGAGAGGTCAGGAAGTCCAGGACCCAGTTGCACAGGGCGGGGTTCAGACACATGGCCCCGAGCTTAATGATGAGCTTGTAGATAAAACATCAAACATGTCGTTATATACATGTCAATAAAATATTGTTGAAACAATTGATTTTCAGGACAAAATTAATGATCAAGGAAACAAAACCTGTATGTGAATATTCTAAGTTATAATATTTAATTAATCACTTCAATTTTGTTCAATATGGGGAAAATACTACATTTCCCAGAATGCATTAGTTTAACTCTCAAGTTGACCCTGAGTCCCTTAAAAAGAAGCCAAGCAAATTAAATCGTTGGTCGAAATATAATTGGCTATTCTAAGCACTAAGGTTAAAAGAGTTTATGAATATTGTTTCTAGAGAAAAGTGATATATTCTTTGGTATCTGGAAGTGTGATCTGTCAGATTCAATGAAACTCATGTTCTATGACTGAGTGGAATTTCTTTGAATTGCACTGAATTAAATTCTACTTCCTGTCACTTAAACTGAAATTCAAATTCTATATCCTGTGGGGTGTGGCCAATAAAACTGTAATTTAAACTCATGAGTTGAATTGAGCCCAACCCTGCTGCTAAGAAATTGAGTCAGTTCTGCTGTTTGTCCCACATATACAAAATGTGACCGAAATACCTCACCACCGTCACCACCAGAAAAACCCAGTTATCATTACATGTTCCCGTTAAAAACTACCATCGCTTAGATGTCAGACACGACCAGTGTTCCACTGTGCCAAGCAGGGATTACGGAGAAAAATTGAAAATGCTACAATCTTCCTGGGATTACAAACACACACAGCATAGGGTGTGTTACAATCACAAACCTCAGGTCAACTGAGTTTTTAATGCCTCCAAAATCTTACCATCTGGATGGAGAGGGGGATGTGGGGCAGAAGACAGGGGATATGGGGTTAGATGAGTTAGAGAGGGTGAGATAGTGCTCATGCTGACTATTGACCTGAAATGATTTGCTGGGAAACCACTGGACAGCAGCAAACTACAAAGCATAATCTGATGAGTGGTGTGTGTGTGTGTGTGTGTGTGTGTGTGTGTGTGTGTGTGTGTGTTTGTGTGTGTGTGCATGCGTGCATGTGTGGAGGATGAGATAGATAGATAGATGGAGCAGATGGACTAGGGGAGATCAGTAAAAGAGGATTATGCCACGTCAAACTATCATCGCACTCATAACACCAGTCCCCAGTCAGTGGAAAGCACAGTACACCCACACCAGGAAGTACACTCCAACACTACTACAATAGCCTTGAGATGGCCCATGTGTGTAGGAAAAGAAGCTGTGCCACTGTAGCAATAGTTTCCCATCTGTGACTGTGTGGACTCATTCACTCCAAAAGCCATTTCTTTATTTCAGGACCATGGAGAGTTCAAATCAGAGGCACCACCAATGCATCAGCACCATGAATAGTTTCACTTTGAAAGCCACCAGCTGCTACGTGATTTAGAACAATGGATAGTACCAGTCTGAGAACGAACAGTGTAAGCAGTATTTCAGCACCATGGACAGAAGAATTGGAGAGCAACAGGGTGTGTAGACGTTTGTCTTAGCCCAATAACACACCAGATTGAACTAACAAATTGTTCATTAATAGCACGATTCATTGAATCAGGTGTTTTAATGCTTGGCCTTACGATAATGTTAGGCACACCAACACGTAGTAACATCAACAATCATCAAATACCTGCAAACAAACCTCTTTAGCCTTGTGATGAATAAAACTAAACCTCCAGCCTGCCAGAGAATACCCCATCCAGCCAGAGAGAGGGGCAGAAGGAGGTGAGACCTGTGTGTCTGATCCTCACTGTAAAGGCAACAGCATCTCGCTGAGATTCCTGCCAACAGGGAAGTAATCTCTGGCTCTCTGATAATGAGACTAAATGAATGCTCACACACACACACACACACACACACACACACACACACACACACACACACAGAAGCACACACAGAAGCACACACACACACACACACATGCTCCAACACCAAGAGGACAGGACGGATGGGACGCCCCCTGGCTGTGACGCAGCAGTCAAAATGGCTGCCGTCCATTAGGCCCATCTGTGGTGGTCTGGGTCTGGGACAGAGGCCCTGCTAGCCTGCTGAAATGGATACTCCAGACTACGGCCCATATGTTCCCAACCGGTGTGCCGCGGCACACTGGCGTGCCTTGAGGAACTCAGGTGTGCAACGAAACTTTTCCTAATCTTGATTTTTAAAAATGTAACACTCACTTTTAAACGTGACCTGTTGAATGCATGGGGAATTTTATATAATAAACTTTGTCACATAAAATAGATGATTTTGAGTATGGATTAGATGAGATTGAGGTCATTAACACTAAATAAATTAATAGGGAAGAAACAAAATTTGCCCCATAATTTATTATCTCCATCAAGGTGTGCCACGGTTAAAAAAAGGTTGGGAACAACTGCTCTACACACACGCACACACACACACACACACACACACACACACACACACACACACACACACACACACACACACACACACACACACACAGAGAGAGAGAGAGACTGAAACAAACAAACAGACAGGCACACACACACACACATGGATGCGCACATACACACAGGCTCCGTGGGAAGCATATAAAGGACCAAAGAGAGAGGGAGGAGAGAGGGAGGAGAGAGGGAGGAGGAAGGGAGAGGGAGAAGGAAAACAGTTTGCCCGAGGCAAAGATGTTCGGGCACTCTTGAGAGATCTAACACTCCAAACTAGCTGGCACAATTTGCCATGCTCCTTCGATGGCAACACTTCAGATGCTATTCAAACACTCCAATCTGCCAAGAATCCCAACAGATAGGAAACCAGCTGAAGGGTAATGGTCTAAAGTGGGAGACATTAGAGACAGAGTCAGAGAGCTCTGAGGAATGAAGCAGGACCTCATGTCTCTCACCTGTCCCCATGCTGCTACTCTGATCGTCAAAAATGATGATTAAGCACTGTCCTCTACGGCTGGACACACAGCCAGGGACACGTGTGGTCCTCTGTAGCTCAATTGGTAGAGCATGGCGCTTGTAATGCCAGGGTAGTGGGTTCGATCCCCGGGACCACCCATATGTAAAAATGTATGCACACATGACTGTAAGTCGCTTTGGATAAAAGCGTCTGCTAAATGGCATATTATATTATTATATTACATGACAAAGAGTTCACACACACACACACACACACACACACACACACACACACACACGACAAGACAGAGGGATATTTACAAGTCACCATCAAAGATCTCTTTCATTCATTGATCTCATAGATCCCTCAAACTCAACTCTGGACCTCGAAGCCAGTTCCACCGCATTTTTCCATTGTTCCCTTCTAATCAGGGACTGATTTAGACCTGGGAAACCAGGTGCGTTCAATTAGTTATCAGGTAGAACAGAAAACCAGCAGGCTCCGGATCTCGTTGTGTAAGAGTTGAATACCGCTGTCATAGATGCTTCATATTTCCCATTATACTCAGAAAAGGTGATGAGGCAGAAGGCTATTTGTTTAAGAGAGGGGGAGGGAGGATGATGGAACGGCCTTTAAATGCTTCCTGTCTGTATCATCATCAGAACGAGGGCACTTTGGGTCCTCTAGCTTTTGTTGACTTTCTGATCTTTTACTGTTGATGTTTTTGTTCTTGTGTGGGTGTGTGTCTGCCTGTGTGTCTGCCTGTGTCCTGCGTGTGTCTGTGCGTGTCTGTTTTTAGTTTTGTTCTGGTGTTAAAAAGCCAGTCTGGTGTGAATCACAGGGCTTGGCTTCGTGAGGGAAGCATTTCCCAACACACATCTCACAGTCCTTCTCTCTATCCGATCTGATCCAGTGTAAGAGTAGCTCAGCTATTTCTGCTCTGGAAGGGTGAGGCGGCGGAGGCTCGCTTGATGTTTAGCTGTTGGCAAAGTGTTGGGAAAGATCTGAAAGATACATGTATTTGTTCTCCCCATTGGCTCTCAGCCCTAAAACTTTTAACTCCATTGAAACCAGGCTTCCCACAGCAAAGCAAGCTGAAATGGACTACTTTCATTCATCTGCTTGCTCTGCCTTCATAGTTAGCCTCACATTTAAGTGTTTTACTATTTTCTTTTCAGGACAACCAGGGCTGATATAAACAGCTGCATTCATGAGTTTTATTGACAAATGTCAATAAAAAATAAGGTCTGCCAAGCAATAACCTGATAAAAAATGTATTTATGAGAATGCTGTAAGTACATACATTGTTTTCTCAGTGGGAAATGAATATTCAACTAGTCAGTGACAACTGTGTGGAGGTTGGAGTTTGTGACAGCAACTATGTGAGCTTATTACAGTATTATAGACACTACGTCCTGGGATTTCTTGGGATCTTCTATGTAGAAGAACCCCTTACCTTCTAACGACTGTTGTGTGGCTTGTGAGCATCATAGAGCAGGTTACATGTGCATGTTCGTGAGAGTCTCAGCTTTTAATAGATGGTCATAATAGTTTGCAACTCAAACCGTTCAGATTTTACAATTGTTTTTGTGAGAAGAACCGTTTTCGGGATCCGCCCTTGTCTCACAAACAACACTCTAGCTCAGCCCCCGTTAATCACACAGACTAATAGACACATCCAATGCAAGAACCCAGCAGTCTGTATCTTACACACACGGTTTGAAGTCCTCCAAAACGCGACTGCGTTCCCGTGGGACTCAAGAGGTTTTAATATGGAGTGTATCCCACCCCTGCATTCATGAGTTAAAAATAAACCACTGTTGTGTTGGCTGAAGAAAAGGTAGAGATAAAAGCAGACATTTATAATCAGGACGACAACTACATCCAGCCTGGAACAGGGAGGGGAGAACAGGGAGGACCAAGGCTGAGGAGGCAGAGGGGGAGTGTGGCCCAGCTCAAGCTTGAAGAGGGGGTGAACGGGGAGGACCATGGCTGAGGAGGCTGAGGGGGAGTGTGGCCCAGCTCAAGCTGGGAGGACTATGGCTGAAGAAGCAGAGAGGGATGTGGGGCACCGGGATTCCTGGTGTTCCCACAGCATCTGGTTGAACCTCCATGAGCAGCTGGGCCGTTGTGGAGGGACCTGGCACTGGAGCTTAGACCTAAGGCTGTCTGAGATTACTTGGGCCACTTAGGCCACTGTAGCAAAGCAGCCCTTAGGTCAAAGCAATCTAGTCTGATAGTATATTTGGTGATGAAATGGATGCTACAGAAGGACTGCAGAGTGTTTGCTGGCTGTACAAACAGATCAGAACTGCTGAAATAGGGCGTCAATATATTTTTGTCCACAGCGAGTGGGGTTACACACACAAACACAAATACACACACACACATCTAATCTGTTCATTTATATCCCAGGAGGCATTGCACAGATGCCCAGCGGCCAGTCTGTGTTGGTGATTGGTCTTCAGCTGAATGGGCTAGATATGGTAAGTACCCACGCTGCACTGGGCTTGCTCTCTCTCTCTCTCTCTTTCCTTCTCCACCCCCGTCTCTCCTTCTCTATCCCTCTCTCTCCCTCCGCTTTCTCTCTCTTTATCTCTCCATCCTCTCTCTCTCTCCATCTCTCCCCACTCTCTCCATTTATCTATATTCCTATATCTCTCTTCCTCTGCTCTGTCTCTCTATCTGAAGGTTACTCTAGCTCACTACAGAGGGAAAATGATTCACATCCCAGTGTGTGTCTCAGCTAGAGATCTGAACATGATCAAAATACTAACACAACACTACACAATGGTCAACAAAGCTTCTGCATGGCAATACAGCACACTACGGAACCTGAACACAACAAAATCTACATTCAATCTCATTCATTAACTGTTGCATTGTCAATTATAGAGACTAGGTGATCTATGAAATATTATTGTGTGCATCAAATTAATATAAAATTGATGGTATGAAAATATATGAACCCTATTGAGTTTCCTATCGTCTTTGAGATCATCTTTGTAATGAAATATAAATTAGATATCTATATATTTATTTGTATTGTCTTGTAGTGAAAGCTCTATAGTAAAATGGCTGAGTACAGTCTATGAATATAGGCTAATATGATGTAATTTCACCTTGGTCATCATTATGCAGTAAATTATGGGGAAATTGTGATCATTTGACTGGGTTATTAACCTAGGTGAGCATAATATTCTCACCTCTGGGGTCAAACAATCTCCTGATTAATTTTCTCATTACTGATTTCCATCTCATTCATTACCCAACTTGACCGAGCACAGCCTGTTGTTAACACACATGCACACACACATGCACACACACATGCACACACACACACACACACACACACACACACACACACACACACACACACACACACACACACACACACACACACACACACACACACACACACTCACACCCTCATTTCACAAACACACACACACCTTCCAATCCACCATCATCATAATCATTGCCATCCAGTTAAACGTAGCATGATCTATAAATGTCAAAGATGATAGATAGCCAACACAGGGGGAAAATAATGGTCTTCAAAAACATTAATGGCTTTCTGATGGCGATATGTCCATTTGTTAATTTCCCAGTCTTTAACCGCGTGGCAGTGTTAGAGATGGAGAATATGACTGTGTACCAAATGGTACCCTATTCCCTATATAGTGCACTATTTCTGATCGGAGCCCATAGGGGTCTGGTCAAAATAGTGCACTATATAGGGAATAGGTTGCCATTTAGGGCGCAGAACTGGAAAATCAGCAGGGCCAATGTGACATGAATGAGTGTATCCATAAAGCCCTGTCAGATTAGCTAGGCCACCTTCTCTATCTAAATGTATGGGCTGGGATTGGACAATACACTCTGCATGCAGATCAGATCAGAGGAGAGCTGGAGGAGGAGAGGAGAGGAGAGGAGAGGAGGAGAGCTGGCAAAGAGGATAGAGAGGAGGAGGAGGAGGAAGAGAGGAGAGGAGGAGAGGAAAGGAGAGGCTAAAGGAGAGGAGGAAAGGATAGGAGGAGGAGGAGGAGGAGAGGAGAGAGGAGAGAGGAGGAAGAGGAGGAGTAGGAGGAGGAGAGTATATGGGGTGGGGGGGGTATATAGTGGGGTTCAGGGTGGAGGTGGAAGGTGGTTAAAGTAGTGTAGGGGAGTAGAAGCGCTGAACTGACCTAGATCTTGTCCTACACCTATCCCTTCACTTCCTGGTAAAAGACTACACACACCTATATTAGACCATCTACCTCTCATATGGGGTTCACTTACCAGGGCAAGACAAAATAGCCATTCACTAACACATAGTTCACAATTGACTTCCCCAGCTGCCATAGGTCTGGCCATATCCACCTGGACAAGAGGAACACCTACGTGAGAATGATATTCATTGACTACAGCTCAGCATTCAACACCATAGTGCCCTCAAAGCTCATCACTAAGTTAAAGATCCTGGGACTAAACACCTCCCTCTGCAACTGGATCCTGGACTTCCTGACGGGCCGCCCCCAGGTGGTAAGGGTAGGTAACAACACATCTGCCACACTGATCCTCAACATGGGGGCCCCTCAGGGGTGCGTGCTCAGTCCCCTCCTGTACTCCCTGTTCACCCATGACTGCATGGCCAGGCACGACTCCAACACCATCATTAAGTTTGCAGACGACACAACAGTGGTAGGCCTGATCACCGACAACGATGAGACAGCCTATAGGGAGGAGGTCAGAGACCTGGCCGTGTGGTGCCAGGATAACAACCTCTCCCTCAACATGACCAAGACAAAGGAGATGATTGTGGACTACAGGAAAAAAAAGAGGACTGAGCACGCCCCCATTCTCATCAACGGGGCTGTAATGGAACAGGTTGAGAGCTTCAAGTTCCTTGGTGTCCACATCACCAACGAACTATCATGGTCCAAACACACCAAGACAGTCGTGAAGAGGGCACGACAAAGCCTATTCCCCCTCAGAAGACTGAAAAGATTTGGCATGGGTCCTCAGATCCTCCAAAAATTCTACAGCTGCACCATCGAGAGCATCCTGACTGGTTGAATCACTGCCTGGTATGGCAACTGCTTGGCCTCCGACCGCAAGGCACTACAGAGGGTAGTGCGTACGGCCTAGTACATCACTGGGGCCAAGCTTCCTGCCATCCAGGACCTCTATACCAGACGGTGTCAGAGGAAGGCCCTCAAAATTGTCAAAGACTCCAGCCACCCTAGTCATAGACTGTTCTCTCTGCTACCGCACGGCAAGCGGTACCGGAGTGCCTTCTAGCCATTATCATGTCTTTGAGCACTCGTGCGAAAGCAATGCTTGCATTTCTCTCAATCTCTCTCTCTTTCTCTCTCTCTGATTGTTTTACTCTACGCCCTCTATACAACACAGACTATATGAGAGAATCACACATGCTCTTTCTCTATCTCCTATCATCACTCACTCTCTCAACCTCCAATCCTTTTATTCTCATCCCCCCTTCCTCTTCCTCTCAGAGGTGTTCCTTCAAGGACAACCTGTACAAATGCTTAGAGCGCTGAACCTCACAGAGACTGTGCATTGAGAAAGAGAGAGAATGAGGGGAGGGAGAGAAATGAGAGAGAGAGAGAGAGAGAGAGAGAGAGAGAGAGAGACAGAGATAGAGAGAACGGAAGAGAAAGCTTCAAAGAGGGGAGAGGGAAGGAGAGAGGGAGGGAGAGAAGGATAGATGGAGAGAGGAAAATAAAGAGAGGGGGGAAAGGGAGAGTGGGAGAGGAAAATAGAGGGAGAGAGAAGGAAAGAGATGAAAAGGGAGAGAGAGAGAGAAGCTGAGAGATGGAAAAGAGAGAGAGGGGGCACCAAGAGGGAGCGGGATCCAGGCAGGAAAAGAAAAGATGAATGACGGGACCTAAATGAAATGCCACTCTGTGTAATGGGAAAAAGGGCCATTCGGAAACCAGGTCACTTGAGTTGCAGGGGATGTTCTTGAGTGGCTTTGCCCTCAGGCTCAGCACAGAGCAGGCAGTCTCTCTCTCTCTCTCTCTCTCTCTCTCTCTCTCTCTCTCTCTCTCTCTCTCTCTCTCTCTCTCTCTCTCTCTCTCTCTCTCTCTCTCTCTCTCTCTCTCTCTCTCTCTCTCTCTCTCTCTCTCTCTCTCTCTCTCTCTCTCTCTCTCTCTCTCTCTCTCTCTCTCTCTCTCTCTCTCTCTCTCTCTCTCTCTCTCTCTCTCTCTCTCTCCTTCCCTCTCTATCCTTCCCTCTCTACCCTCCCCTCTCTATCACCCCTCTCTATCCTCCCCTCTCTATCCTCCCTCTCTATCCTCCCCTCTCTATCCTTCCCTCTCTATCCTCCCCTCTCTATCCTCCCTCTCTATCCTTCCCTCTCTATCCTTCCCTCTCTATCCTCCCTCTCTATCCTCCCCTCTCTATCCTCCCCTCTCTATCCTCCCTCTCTATCCTCCCCTCTATCCTCCCCTCTCTATCCTCCCTCTCTATCCTCCCCTCTCTATCCTCCCCTCTCTATCCTTCCCTCACTTACTTTTTGTCTCCTTTCCTCCATGCATGCACCTCTTCCTTCCTGTTCCCTTCCCCTTCTCTCCTCCCACTTACATTAATATTTCTCTCCTTTTCTCTCTCCCTCCCTCTCTCTCTCCCACCCCCACCCTCCTTCTCCCCATCCCCCTCTGTATTTCCCTCGCTTCCCCAATTCACTCCCCAGCCGAAGGAAAGAGAAGGTGAAAGAGTATTACACTTCATTTAATGACATCATTCTCTCCTCTTTCTTCGTAACGAGCCAAATCAGTCCCGAGCCAGATGCAGCGTCTCGTGAGCGAGAGGAACGACTCATGGTTAATGTCGCTAGCACAGCTTTCTACAGCTTCTACACCACCACCAGTTCTGCTTCATTTACCACAAGTCATTCACGAGGCAAAATGCTCTCTTAGACTCATCCACCTGGATGTTTTTTCTCTCCCCTGAACCGCTTTCAAGGAAGGAATGTCTGCAACTCAGTGATAACCAGTCCAGAGATAGAGCAACCATACTGGGATTTTGTTCTGTAATACCTGGTATACAAACTGTAATTATGGAACAGTATGACATAATGAGCTGTATTGTCATGTTTGTGATGCACAGTGTGTGGTTGCAGAGCAAACTGAAGACACTCATCTCCTGTATGGACAAATGGCAATGAAATCACCCAATGCATATTACTGAGCCTGTCTAGGCTGACACGACCCCCCAGACATGTTCAACACGTCTGCCCTTTTTGATCTGACACTCACATGCACGCATGGCACCACACACACACACTGAGCCGTCCGTCACAGTAGGGGTTGAATGACAGATCGTCATTAGTTTGTCATGACTGGTATGACAACATTGAGTGACCCACAGGGCTGCAGGGTTAGTCCAGCAGTGAGGGCAGAGGGCAGCAGGGTTTACTCATTATACCAGCAAGGCAAGGACACTACATCTACTAGTACGGGAACTACATGGGTTTCCTTAATCTGACCAATTAACCCAACCTCTATCATCTCTCCCCTTCCACTCTGGATCTCTCTCCTCCATCCCTTCCTTTTCTTTATCTTACTCTTTTACTCTCCCTTCCTCCTTCTCTCTACTGGCTCTAGGCTATCTATCGCTGAGGAGGAATTAACCCAGGGTGGGGAGACCTGGAGCTATTGTGTAGCCTAAGTAAAGCCTGGTCCTAGCCCTGCTGAGGAGGAGTGTAGCCTGGGTAAACAGCCTCTAGTCCCCTGGCTGAGGAGTGGCATAGCCTGGGTAAACAGCCTCTAGTCCCCTGGCTGAGGAGTGGCATAGCCTGGGTAAACAGCCTCTAGTCCCCTGGCTGAGGAGTGGCATAGCCTGGGTAAACAGCCTCTAGTCCCCTGGCTGAGGAGTGGCGTAGCCTGGGTAAACAGCCTCTAGTCCCCTGGCTGAGGAGTAGCGTAGCCTGGGTAAACAGCCTCTAGTCCCCTGGCTGAGGAGTAGCGTAGCCTGGGTAAACAGCCTCTAGTCCCCTGGCTGAGGAGTGGCATAGCCTGGGTAAACAGCCTCTAGTCCCCTGGCTGAGGAGTAGCGTAGCCTGGGTAAACAGTCTCTAGTCCCCTGGCTGAGGAGTAGCGTAGCCTGGGTAAACAGCCTCTAGTCCCCTGGCTGAGGAGTAGCGTAGCCTGGGTAAACAGTCTCTAGTCCCCTGGCTGAGGAGTAGCGTAGCCTGGGTAAACAGCCTCTAGTCCCCTGGCTGAGGAGTAGCGTAGCCTGGGTAAACAGCCTCTAGTCCCCTGGCTGAGGAGTAGCGTAGCCTGGGTAAACAGCCTCTAGTCCCCTGGCTGAGGAGTGGCATAGCCTGGGTAAACAGCCTCTAGTCCCCTGGCTGAGGAGTGGCGTAGCCTGGGTAAACAGCCTCTAGTCCCCTGGCTGAGGAGTAGCGTAGCCTGGGTAAACAGTATCTAGTCCCCTGGCTGAGGAGTAGCGTAGCCTGGGTAAACAGCCTCTAGTCCCCTGGCTGAGGAGTAGCGTAGCCTGGGTAAACAGCCTCTAGTCCCCTGGCTGAGGAGTGGCATAGCCTGGGTAAACAGCCTCTAGTCCCCTGGCTGAGGAGTAGCGTAGCCTGGGTAAACAGCCTCTAGTCCCCTGGCTGAGGAGTAGCGTAGCCTGGGTAAACAGCCTCTAGTCCCCTGGCTGAGGAGTGGCGTAGCCTGGGTAAACAGCCTCTAGTCCCCTGGCTGAGGAGTAGCGTAGCCTGGGTAAACAGCCTCTAGTCCCCTGGCTGAGGAGTGGCGTAGCCTGGGTAAACAGCCTCTAGTCCCCTGGCTGAGGAGTAGCGTAGCCTGGGTAAACAGCCTCTAGTCCCCTGGCTGAGGAGTGGCGTAGCCTGGGTAAACAGCCTCTAGTCCCCTGGCTGAGGAGTAGCGTAGCCTGGGTAAACACCCTCTAGTCCCCTGGCTGAGGAGTGGCGTAGCCTGGGTAAACAGCCTCTAGTCCCCTGGCTGAGGAGTGGCGTAGCCTGGGTAAACAGCCTCTAGTCCCCTGGCTGAGGAGTGGCGTAGCCTGGGTAAACACCCTCTAGTCCCCTGGCTGAGGAGTAGCGTAGCCTGGGTAAACAGCCTCTAGTCCCCTGGCTGAGGAGTAGCGTAGCCTGGGTAAAGATGCCTGGGGCTCAGCTGAGCCCGAGGCGCTCCCATCATGAGGGCTGACTGCATGGCTAATGCTGTGGAGTAGTTCAGCCTTGTTAGAGAACTAGCCCTAGACTAGATGAGGAGTAGTTTACCCTTGGTTTACCCTGGTCCTGGCTCATAGCAGTAGCTGCATGGCTAATGCAGCAGTTAATGAAGAACACGGATTGACAGAACAGAACATAATAGGGGATTACAGCTCTAAACAGAAACAGAAACAGGCAGGGATTATTCTCTCTCTCTCTCTCTCTCTCTCTCTCTCTCTCTCTCTCTCTCTCTCTCTCTCTCTCTCTCTCTCTCTCTCTCTCTCTCTCTCTCTCTCTCTCTCTCTCTCTCTCTCTCTCTCTCTCTCTCTCTCTCTCTCTCTCTCTCTCTCTCTCTCTCTCTCTCTCTCTCTCTCTCTCTCCAAAAACTTTAGGAGAGGGGGAGAGGAGCCTCCTCCCACCCCACCACATCACTCCATTCTAGCCTCTGGCTCTTTCCTAAGCTGCTTTGGGAAGGAAATCAGAACAAAAACACCCCCCAAAAAAATAAACACTGCACCAACAGACACCCCAAAAACATGCCCTTCTGCTTCTTGACTGCCTGGCTCTGGCTTTGTAGCTTTGCCTGTCATAGCATTGTAAATCCATTAGGTTGTGTAGAGCTTCAACAAGCCCAGAGGTCAGAATCAGTGTGTGACAGGTTTAATTGACCCAGGGTATTGTTCGAGAAGTGATTATGTTCATGGCGGCGGGACAGCGGAACACAACACTGACAAAGGTCACCTTGATGAAGCCAGCTGCCTGCCTGGTGAAGCCAGAAAGAACACAGTCTGCCAAAGGCATCTGTGGCTCATGGCACCCTATTCCCTATGTAGTGCACTACTTTGGCTCTGGTCATGACTCTTTGCTGCTCTCTCTTTCCCTCTGCACTGTATCTCTGTAGGCTGCATTCCAAATTATACCCTATTCCCTAGGTAATGCACTGCATTTGACCAGAGCCAATGTAAAAAACAGTGCACTATATAGGGAATAGGGTGTGCCATTTGGGACGCAGCACAGAGGGAAAGATTCCTTTTCACCAGAGCCATAGTTGTGCACCCTATACGGAATAAGGTTCATTTGGGACGCAGCCTGTAGAGATGCAGTGCAGAGGCAACCCACTGAGCACAGACGTCAATTCAACGTCTATTCCACGTTGGTTCAATGTCATTTCATTGAAATGACGTGGAAACAACATTGATTCAACCAGTGTTTGCCCAGTGGGAAAGAGAAGCGAGGGCAGCCAAAGACATAGTCACACAGTCACCACCATATCTTCCATCCACCAAATATTAGATCAGTCTTAAAATAAGCTCTTGTTATTCTCCCAAGCAGTACAGTGACATGAAGGCTAATGTATATAAAGCTCACATACAGTGTTGTACAAACCACCAGCACCAACACCACTGAATCCTCTAGTGACTCTTCATTACCACAGTCGCACACTAGGCACACATGCAAAGGGATATTCCATTGGCATGTCAAACTAGTTCAAACTAGTATGTGTGTGTGTTTGTACTGCGTGTGTGTGTACACACCAGCATGTCATTTTGTCAGTATTTGCAGTGATCCAGCTTATTGCATAAAAGCCCACACATCTCATATAATAGAATAATCCCTTGTATCCCTATATAGGACTGATAAAATACACAACCAGCAAGTCACACACACACACACACACACACACACACACAGGATGGGGATGGACAATACAGTACACTCACACTAAGGTAGCAGGACAAGTTCAACAGAATTGTTATCTCCATGAATATATCAACTTGGGGAAGGAAACATGACATGACAAACATATACGTGCAAGCACGAATACAAACAAACACACAGACACACAGATACAGACACACAGACAGACACACAGATACAGACACAGACAGACAGATACAGACACACAGATACAGACACACAGACACACAGATACAGACACACACAGACAAACAGATACAGACACACAGATACAGACACATACAGACACACAGATACAGACACATACAGACACACAGATACAGACACATACAGACACACATATACAGACACATACAGACACACAGATACAGACACATACAGACACACAGATACAGACACATACAGACACACATATACAGACACATACAGACACACAGATACAGACACACAGATACAGACACGCACATAAAAGTTACACATTTTTCCTCTCTACATAGTGTCACTAAAGGTAGTGACCTTCATTATAGTGAATACAATACGTTCTCTCAGCAGGACTCCTGGTTAATTTGCCGCCTGCTGTTAACTCAATGATTGGTGACTGTTGACAAGTATAAGGATATAATGACTGGTGGCTTCTAGAACTGTCCCATCAATTTAGGAAATGACTTGAAATTCCAATTAAAGTTTAAATGATTTTTCCATTCTAGAATTTGAATGTTGGTGGACTAAATTGTAATGACTGTCTGTAGTGCTTTCAGTTTACTGTGCTGAATAGTACTAGGTAGATAGACAACATAATGTGCTACTGCTAACCCTGCTAACCCCGCTAACCACATCCCTCCAACCCCAGGTTTAGTAGGCTAGTGTGGCCCCTGTGGCTCTTGTGGCCCCTAGCTCCATCATGGCCCTGTTCTGGCATGAAACCCAGTGAAACCCCATGAAACCCACACCAATTACTGTAGTGCTTCTTTGTTACTGAGCAACAACATACTCTGCTGTTTCTGTGCTGCTGAGGGCCGACAGACAGGGGCCCATGATTTAACCATGAGGAAGTCAGTCAGGAACCTCTATCACATACAGCTAGCTGAGTGGACCTTCACTATCTGGCCCAGACAAACAAACTGACAGACACACACACAGGCAGGTAGGCACACACATACTGACATACTGTAGCTAGCTGGACTTTCACTGGCCCAGAAATGCCCACTGACACCAACACACACACAAATCAATATCGTGAAACCAATATATTTGTTTTTACTCCACAAAACTGAATGTGTAATAGTATTCTGAAAGGAATGAAGACTGTACCCTCATATTGTTGGCTAAAACAAAAGCATTTATACAGGCAGTACCAGTGGACACCAGCTTCGAGTTTCATTTTTCTCCGGTCCAGTCAGACAGGGTAAGGGTTAGTGACGGTGTCAGGTTCCTCTGGTTGTTCAGTGTCTTCTTACCTCAGTCACTCTGCCACTACATTGTTATTGTATGACACACACACACTCACAAAAACACACACTGACCAATGCCAAGTCTCCCTGTTCCTGTGTGCGTGCCACTGTGAGGGCAAGCCGCCCTTCCTTAACCCTGCACTCGGCCAGTACTTGAAGCACTATAAATGGATAATGTACAGTATCTCACAAAAGTGAGTACACCCCTCACATTTTTGTAAATATTTGAGTATATCTTTTCATGTGACAACACTGAAGAAATGACACTTTGCTACAATGTAAAGTAGTGAGTGTACAGCTTGTATAACAGTGTAAATTTGCTGTCCCCTCAAAATAACCCAACACACAGCCATTCATGTCTAAACCGCTGGCAACAAAAGTGAGTACACCCCTAAGTGAAAATGTCCAAATTGGGCCCAAAGTGTCAATATTTTGTGTGGCCACCATTTTCCAGCACTGCCTTAACCCTCTTGGGCATGGAGTTCACCAGAGCTTCACAGGTTAGGGAGAGAGAGAGGGAGAGAAAGATCAATGTAAGTGGGAGGAGAGAAGGGGAAGGGAACAGGAAGGTCTGGAGACATGCTTGGCCAGTCCATCACCTTTACCCTCAGCTTCTTTAGCAAGGCAGTGGTCGTCTTGAAGGTGTGTTTGGGGTCGTTATCATGTTTGGGGTCGTTACCTGCGGCCCAGTCTCTGAAGGGAGGGGATCATGCTTCAGTATGTTACAGTACATGTTGGCATTCATGGTTCCCTCAATGAACTGTAGCTCCCCAGTGCCGGCAGCACTCATGCAGCCCCAGACCATGACACTCCCACCACCATGCTTGACTGTAGGCAAGACACACTTGTCTTTGTACTCCTCACCTGGTTGCCGCCACACACGCTTGACACCATCTGAACCAAATAAGTTTATCTTGGTCTCATCAGACCACAGGACGTGGTTCCAGTAATCCATGTCCTTAGTCTGCTTGTCTTCAGCAAACTGTTTGCAGGCTTTCTTGTGCATCATCTTTAGTAGAGGCTTCCTTCTGGGACGACAGCCATGCAGACCAATTTGATGCAGTGTGCGCCGTATGGTCTGAGCACTGACAGGCTGACCCCCCCACCCCTTCAACCTCTGCAGCAATGCTGGCAGCACTCATACGTCTATATCCCAAAGACAACCTCTGGATATGACGCTGAGCATGTGCACTCAACTTCTTTGGTCGACCATGGCGAGGCCTGTTCTGAGTGGAACCTGTCCTGTTAAACCATTGTATGGTCTTGGCCACCGTGCTGCAGCTCAGTTTCAGGGTCTTGGCAATCTTCTTACAGCCCAGGCCATCTTTATGTAGAGGAACAATTCTTTTTTTCAGATCCTCAGAGAGTTCTTTGCCATGAGGTGCCATGTTGAAATTCCAGTGACCAGTATGAGGGAGTGTGAGAGCGATGACACCAAATGTAAGTGTACTCACTTTTGTTGCCAGCGGTTTAGACATTAATGGCTGTGTGTTGAGTTATTTTGAGGGGACAGCACATTTACACTGTTATACAAGCTGTACTCTCACTACTTTACGTTGTAGCAAAGTGTCATTTCTTCAGTGTTGTCACATGAAAAGATATACTCAAATATTTACAAAAATGTGAGGGGTGTACTCACTTTTGTGAGATACTGTATAACATATGTATCTACTCAGTGACATAAACAAATAAAACCTTCAGCTTTTCAACATTTCCATGTTGTTCCATATGCCATTTATCACAACATCACAAACACAGCATATGTTATTGTAAATATACAGCCACAATGGAGTAAACTTTATACAAATGTAATATAATCATGAAACATTTAAATTAATGATACAAACTAACTCAGACTCTGGAACTCGAGTCTCCAGAGTTCTACCAGAGAACTCCACTGTGTCTGCTCTGAGCTTCCAGTATTACCACAATGCATTGTGTTCATTCCAATCCCAAGCCCCCGTTATCTGACCTGATTCACAAGTAAATGACTCCTGAGGAGACAGAGACAGAATAGAAGGAAGACGACGCTTCTCATAACCTGAAGCTGCTGCTGGCTACTGTCATTGTTGTTAAAATGAGGTCACACACATGTAATCACGCAACATGTAAGCAAACACACGATCACACTAGTGGAGGTCTTTGAAATGCCACGCCCTTTTGACTCTGAGTCAATGACTGATATACAGTAGGATTCATTGCTCTCAACAGGGTAGTATGTAGAGCAGTTTGTCATTGAGAAGGTTCTCCATAATGTTACTGTCAAATACAGTATCACTGCTCTATATAGAAGACTGATGGTAGCCAATGGAGAGAGTTCTACCTGATATAACGTACAATACAGTTGAAACCAGAGGAGGTTGGTGGCACCTTAATGGGGGAGGACAGGCTTGTGGTAATGGCTGGAGCGGAGTGAGTAGAATGTTATCAAATACATCAAACACATTCCATGTGTTTGAAGCTCCGTTCCAGCCATTATTATGAACCGTCCTGGAATAATATGTCTGCATCCCAAATGGCAACCTATTCTCTATGGGCTCTGGTCAAAAGTAGTGCACTATATAGGGGATAGGGTGCTATTTGGGTCACAGCATATATCAAGGAGAGTGGAGTCTTGTTCCCAGACTGAATAGCACTATATGTCTGGTAACAAAAACCAATGTGGCCACATGTAATGTAATTGGTCATTAACTTCCCCATGATGGTATATTTAGATTGATTAGGATCATCAGGTTTCTCCTATTATATTATTAGACTTCTATAAATGGACTAGAGTCTGCTTCAGCATCCATTGCAGGACATCAATAGAAAGGTAATCAAAAATGCACCATTTTGGAAGATGAAAATTGATATTTGAATGCAGACCCAATCTGAAAATTGTTCGGCCTCTTTCTTTCTTTCTTTCTTTCTTTCTTTCTTTCTTTCTTTCTTTCTTTCTTTCTTTCTTTCTTTCTTTCTTTCTTTCTTTCTTTCTTTCTTTCTTTCTCTTTCACTCCACTCTCTCTCTATTCCTCTTGCTTTCTCCCGGTACCCCCCCCTCTCTCATTCCAACCATCTCTCCCTCCTTCCTTCCCTCTCTCCAGGGATAGTTAATGATTACTATAAAACAGGGTCTGCATTCCAAATACCACCATATTCCCTACATAGTGCACTACTTTTGACCGGAGACCTATGGGCTAGGGGATGCAGTACAATCTAATGCCGGCTCTATGGTTTATGCAGCCAGCCTGTGAAAATGACAAAGTGCAGTAATTATTCATGAAGGCTAGATAATGGCATTGATTGTGCCATCACCCCTCTGATGATCTGTGAAAGCCCAAACATACTATATAATTTACACACACAAAAGCATACAAACATAGACAGAATGCACAGAGAAGAGAGATACGAAACACAGACATTTACAGACACACACACACACACACAAATGCTGACACAAATGTGTGAAGTGTCTGTGGTATGATGATTACACAACACAGGGCAGAATAAGGGAACGTTCCTCTGAAATATCTCACCCTGTACAAGTGACACAGCCATAACACACACACACACACACACACACACACTGCAGTAGAAGTGAGACAGCCATGACAGACAGTGAGAACAGTACTCCTCCAGCGTGTCACCTTCACTTAGTCTCTCCACAGTCAGCCCTGTCACAGTGTGTGTGTGTGTGTTTGCTGCAAGGTTGCCATAGCAGCCGTGTCATGCTTGAGAGAGGTATTGATTACTCACAAGAAGGAGCCTTAATGAGCCTTCATTCTCTCTCACCTCCAACACACACACGTACTTGAACATCCCTGGAAAGCACAGGTCAACCACTCAACTCCAACCCTCCAGCGATGGTGAATATGATAGGCTCAGCATATTTTCACCCCACTGATCAGCCAATTAACTCACTAATTACTGCTTCATGCATATCTGTCAGTCTCAGAATGAAGCAGGAGATTCACTGGGGATCAATACAATCTGTTGCCCCTGGTGTGACACTGATCATGCCGCTGGAGAGAGAGACGATCAAACGCGGTAGTTATCAAATGGGCGTTACTCCCCAGGGGGAGCCGGGGGAGCCAGGCGTAGAGGCAACGGGGGTTAATGGTTGTGTGTGTGTATCTGCCAGGTGTATCCCTGCTAGATGAATCAATTAACACGCTCAGCAACATACAAATTAACAGCAGAGGAACATGAGAGACAAGGTCAGAATCTGTTTACTAAGAATCAGCTGGGGTGAAGGGTGTAGGACAGGGGGATAGGGAAGAGAAAAGAGGGGAAAACCTATGCCTGATGACATTTCACCACTCTTTAATAAAATTTTCAAATCTAACTTAAAATAACCTGAGTCACTTAACTTAGCCCACACTTCCAAACAAGATCCTACTTCTCTAGGAATAACCAGAGTTGATGACAGCTGACACTGACACCAGAGAAGTGCTTAGTGCACCTGGGAGGCAGCAGCCAGAGTTCCCCTGGGGGTCAATGGAGCTCTGGAGGTAAACTGGAGGTAAAGAGACGAAGTGGTCGTGATGATGTGACGACAGAGAAAGAGAGTAGAGAGAAGAGGGAGAGAGAGAAGAGAGAGAGAGGGGGGGAGAAATGGAGAGGTGAACCAGAACACATCTATTATGTACAGAGATCTCTGATATCACAGAGAGAGACAGAGGGAGGAGGGGAGGGAGAGAGAGAGTGAGCGAAAGGGAGAGAGAGAGAGAGAGAGAGAGAGAGAGAGAGAGAGAGAGAGAGAGAGAGAGAGAGAGAGAGAGAGAGAGAGAGAGAGAGAGAGAGAGAGAAAGAAAGAAAGAAAGAAAGAAAGAAAGAAAGAAAGAAAGAAAGAAAGAAAGAAAGAAAGAAAGAAAGAAAGAAAGAAAGAAAGAAAGAAAGAAAGAAAGAAAGAAAGAAAGAAAGAAAGAAAGAAAGAAAGAAAGAAAGAAAGAAAGAAGAAAGAAAGAAAGAGAGAAAGAAAGAAGAGAAAGAGAGAGAGAGAACGAGAGAGTGAGAAGAGAGAGAGAGAGAGAGAGAGAGAGAGAGAGAGAGAGAGAGAGAGAGAGAGAGAGAGAGAGAGAGAGAGAGAGAGAGTGTGAGAGAAAGAGGGAGCGAGAGAGTGAGACATGTCCTCTATATTGTTATTGTTCAATGGTTATTTTGACCCTTGGTTATTGTTGTTACTGTTGTCCCTTTGACAATATTGATTATTATTATTTTAATTATGTTAATAGTGTAAATATCCAAAGTAAGCGTTGGCAATATGTACATTGTTACGTCATGCCAATAAAGCAAATTGAATTGAACTGAATTGAATTGAGAGAGTGAGGAACAGAGAGAGAGAGAGAGAGAGAGAGAGAGAGAGAGAGAGAGAGAGAGAGAGAGAGAGAGAGAGAGAGAAAGAGAGAGAGAGAAACAGAGAGAGAAAGGGAGAGAGTGAGAAAGAGTGTGAGAGAAAGAGGGAGCGAGAGAGCGAGTCTCTACAATTCAGAGGCTAAATGCCTGCTCTTTGCAAATGACCTGTGCCGATTGTCACTCACAGCAAATGACCTACAGCAGAGCCTGGACCAGCTAAAGCAGTACTGCCAGACCTTGGCCCTGGGAGTAAACCCCAAATAGACAAAAATAATGATTTTCGAGAGAATATCCAGATTTCAGGGAATTAGACCAAAGTTCTCAATTGGTACAAAATATATAGAGTACCGCACACATTACAATTACTTAGGTATAAAAATCTAATCAAATTTTCAAATCAAATTTTATTTGTCACATGCGCCGAATACAACAGGTGTAGACCCTACAGTGAAATGCTTACTTACAACCCCTTAACCAACAATGCAGTTCAAGAAATAGAGTTAAGAAAATATTTACTAAATAAATAAAATCAAAGTAACACAACAAAATAACAATAACAAGGCTATATACAGGGGGTACCGAGTCAATGTTCAGGGGTACAGGTTAGTCGAGGTAATTTGTACATGTAGGTAGGGGTAAAGTGACTATGCATAGATAATAAACAGTGAGTAGCGGTTAGATGCTCTCGATGGTGCAGCTGTTGAACTTTTTGAGGATATGGGGACCCATGCCAAATCTTTTCAGTCTCCTGAAGGGGAAAAGGTGTTGTCATGTCCTCCTCACGACTGTCTTGGTGTGTTTGGACCATGAGAGTTTGTTGGTGATGTGGACACCAAGGAACTTGAAACTCTCGACTCGCTCCACTACAGCCCCGTCAATGTGAATGGGGATGTGTTCGGCCCTCCTTTTCCTGTAGTCCACGATCAGCTCCTTTGTCTTGCTCACTTTGAGGGAGAGGTTGTTGTCCTGGCACCAAACTGCCAGGTCTCTGATCTCCTCCCTATAGGCTGTCTCATCGTTGTCGGTGATCGGGCATACCACTGTTGTGTCGTTAGCAAACTTAATGATGGTGTTGGAGTCGTGCTTGGCCAAGCAGTTGTGGGTGAACAGGGAGTACAGGAGGGGACTAAGCATGCACCCATGAGGGGCCCCCGTGTTGAGGATCAGCATGGTAGATGTGTTGTTGCCTACCCTTACCACCTGGGGGGCGGCCTGTCAGGAAGTCCAGGATCCAGTTGCAGAGGGAGGTGTTTAGTCCCAGGGTCCTTATCTTCGTGATGAGCTTTGTGGGCACTATGGTGTTGAACGGTGAGCTGTAGTCAATGAACAGCATTCTCACATAGGTATTACTTTTGTCCAGGTGGGAAAGGGCAGTGTGGAGTGCGATTGAGATTGCGTCATCTGTGGATCTGTTGGGGCGGTATGCGAATTGGAGTGGGTCTAGGGTTTCCTGGATGATGGTGTTGATGTGAGCCATGACCAGCCTTTCAAAGCACTTCATGGCTACCGACGTGAGTGCTACGGGCGGTAGTAATTTAGGCAGGTTACCTTCACTTTCTTGGGCACAGGGACTATGGTGGTCTGCTTGAAACATGTAGGTATTACAGACTCGGTCAGGGAGAGGTTGAAAATGTCAGTGAAGACACTTGCCAGTTGGTCCGCGCATGCGCTGAGTACATGTCCTGGTAATCTGTCTGGCCCCGCAGACTTGTGAATGTTGACCTGTTTAAAGGTCTTGCTCACATTGTCTAAGGAGAGCGTGATCACAAGGTCGTTCAGAACAGCTGGTGCTCTCATGCATGCTTCAGTGTTGCTTGCCTCGATGCGAGTATAAAAGACATTTAGCTCATCTGGTAGGCTCTCGTCACTGGGCAGCTCGTGGCTGGGTTTCCCTTTGTACACATTCCAGTCTTTGCTAGCAAAACAGTCCTGTAGCGTAGCATCCACGTTATCTGACCACTTCCGTATTGAGCGAGTCACTGGTACTTCCTGGTCTAGTTTTTTGCTTGTATGCAGGAATAAGGAGGATATAATTATGGTCAGATTTGGAGGGCGAGGGAGAGCTTTGTATGCATCTCTGTGTGTGGAGTAAAGGTGGTCTAGAGTTTTTTTCCCTCTGGTTGCACATGACATGCTGGTAGAAATTTGGTAAAACGGATTTAAGTTTGCCTGCATTAAAGTCCCCTGCCGCTAGGAGTGCGCTTCTGGATGAGCATTTTCTTGTTTGCTTATGGCCTTATACAGCTCGTTGAGTGCAGTCTTAGTGCCAGCATCGGTTTGTGGTGGTAAATAGACTATCTTGGTAGAAAGTGTGGTCTACAGTTTATCATGAGGTACTCTACCTCAGGCGAGCAATACTTCGAGACTTCCTTAATATTACACATCGCACACCAGCTGTTATTGACAAATAGACACACACCTCCACCCATCGTCTTACCAGACGTAGCTGTTCTGTCCTGCCGATGCACGGAAAACCCAGACAAATGTATATTGTCAGTGTTGTCGTTCAGCCATGACTCTGTGAAACATACGATATTACAGTTTTTAATGTCCCGTTGGTAGGATAGTCTCGAACGGAGATCATCCAGTTTATTTTCCAGTGATTGCACGTTGGCCAATAGAACGGATGGTAGAGGCTGGTTACCCACTCGCCAATGAATTCTAACAAGGCACCCCGATCTCCGCCCCCTGTATTTCCGTATTTTCTTCACGCGAATGACGGGGATTTGGGCCTGGTCTCGGAGAAGCAGTATATCCTTTGTGTCGGACTCATTAAAGAAATAATCTTTGTCCAGTTCGAAGTGAGTAATCGCTGTTCTGATACGCAGAAGCTCTTTTTGGTCTTAAGAGACGGTAGCAGCAACATTTTGTACAAAATACGTTTCAAACAATGCGAAGAAACACACAAAATAGCACAGTTGGTTAGGAGCCCGTAAAACGGCAGCCATCCCCTCCGGCGCAATTGTCTATTATTGTCTATTGTCTACAATTTTAAATAAGCTCAACTAGACACCTTAATGAGGCAGTGAATTAACTGAGAGAGAAAGCACGCAGGGCATTCTACACCATTATTATTATTTTTTAAATACCAAAAATTTGGCTGAAACTAATTGAATGTGTCATTGAACCAATTGCACTTGATGGCAGCGAGGTGTGGGGTGTCACGCCCTGGCTCTGGGGACTCTTAAATGTTGAGCCAGGGTGTGGATTTGCTATGTTTAGTTTTTCTATGTTTTTGTTCTAGATCGTTTGATCTATGTTGGCCAGGGTGGTTCCCAATCAGAGGCAGCTGTAGCTCGTTGTCTCTGATTGGGGACCATACGTAGGCAGCCTGTTTTGCACTAGTCTTTGTGGGATCTTGATCCGTAAAGGTTTGCTGTGTTATAACCTCAGGACTTCACGTATCGTTTGTTTGTTGTTTTTGTCGTTAAGTACGTTAAATAAAAGTATGTACGCTTATCACGCTGCGCCTTGGTCTGTGACTTCAGTCAACGATCGTTACAGAAGATCCCACCATAAGAGGACCAAGCAGCGTGCCCAGGAGGAGAAGATGGGGATGTCACAGGTGGGCAAATGGTGGTCTTGGGAGGAGATATTCACGGGGAAAGGGCCATGGGCAAAGGTGAATGCCCAGGCAGGAGAGGAGACTGTGGAGGCGCGCTACAGAGAGGAGCAGCGGCAACGCAGAGGGTACCGGCCGGGGAGGAAGCCCGAGAGACAGCCCTAAGAATTTTTTTGGGGGGGCTAAAAGGGTGGTTGGCGGAGCCACGTACTGTGCCGCGAGTGTTCCGGCACAGTCCTGTACGTCCTGTGCTAGCACCACGCACATGTCGTGCTAAGGTGGGCATGCAGCCAGGACGGGGTGTGCCGGTTCAACGCTCGTGGCCTCCAGTACCCCTCCTCGGTCCCGTATATCCTGCGCCAGTGCCACGTGCTGTAGCGCCAGTACGAGTGCACAGCCCTGTACGTCCTGTGCTGATGCCTCACACATATTGTGTGGAAATAGGCATTCAGCCAGGACGGGTTGTGTCAGCTCTCCGCTCCAGACCTCCAGTCTGCCTCCACAGTCCGGCCCGGCCCGTTCCGGCTCCTCGCACCAAGCCAGTGGTGTGCGTCGCCAGCCCGGTCCGGCCTGTTCCTGTCCCTCGCACCAAGCCAGTGGTGCGCGTCGCCAGCCCGGTCCGGCCTGTGCCTGTCCCTCGCACCAAGCCAAGATGTAGATTCCCAAGATGGCGAAGTAGTGCAGTCCTGTTTCTGTCGTGTGTCTGTAAATAGCCTGTAAATACCCTGTTTTTTTCGTACATATTTCCCTATCAGACTTTTCATCCTTCTACAAAATATACTTTCCTGCAACCCGCCTCACTCAATGTGGAACGGATTCTATTATTGACTTACCTTTTATCTAGAATCTAGAATCTCCAGTTGAAACTAGCTAGCCAGCTAACTAGCTACTTGCTATTAGCCACAGCTAGCGGTGTTTCACCCAGAACATTGGATTTTTTTCCGCGGGATTAATTTTAATCACTGGACATTGATCACCGGATATTCGGCCAGTCTGCACAGCGCGTTATCGACCCAGAACATATCAGTTTTTCCGCCGGAATCACTGAATCACTGGACCTTTAACTCCGGATTCATCGCTACCAGCTGGCTACAACAAAACGGACGCTGTGGTCTGGCTAATCATCCTGAGCTAGGCCCATCTCCCGGCTATCTACCTCTCTGTCAACCGGACGGGACCACCTAGTGTTGACACGGAGCCCCGCCGATCCTACACGACTGGTCTGCCGACGAAATCGTCTGATGTGGTTACGACGTTAACCACGAAGATTCCATCCATCTGCTAGCCCTGGCCCGTTAGCACACGCTATCCGTGGCCTCTTACTCACTAAACTGAACTAGCTACTGAACTAGCTACTTGCTATTAGCCACAGCTAGCGGTGTTTCACCCAGAACATTGGATTTTTTTCCGCTGGATTAATTTTAATCACTGGACATTGATCACCGGATATTCGGCCAGTCTGCACAGCGCGTTATCGACCCAGAACATATCAGTTTTTCCGCCGGAATCACTGAATCACTGGACCTTTAACTCCGGATTCATCGCTACCAGCTGGCTACAACAAAACGGACGCTGTGGTCTGGCTAATCATCCTGAGCTAGGCCCATCTCCCGGCTATCTACCTCTCTGTCAACCGGACGGGACCACCTAGTGTTGACACGAAGCCCCGCCCGATCCTACACGACTGGTCTGCCGACGAAATCGTCTGATGTGGTTACGACGTTAACCACGAAGATTCCATCCATCTGCTAGCCCTGGCCCGCTAGCACACGCTAGCCGTGGCCTCTTACTCACTAGCGCTTCACCACCGGACCTTATGATAACTCAGCTATACAGCTGATATCTGCTGGACTGTTCCTTTTTACGGTACTACATCCTGTTTATGTTTAGCCTCAGCCCAAACATGGTTAGTTTATTGTTGTTTCGGTTATTTCTAATTGTACTATATCACTGTAGACCCCCAGCCTAGCTAAACCTGCCTTAGATAGCTCCTTTGTCCCTCCCCCCATACACTCAGAGACCGACTCAATTGATGCCTCTAGAGATACTATCTCTTTCATTGTTACCCAACGCTTAGGTTTACCTCCACTTTACTCATATCCTTCCATATCCTTGTCTGTACATAATGCCCTGAATCTTTTCTATAACACCCGGAAATCTGCCCCCTTTATTCTATGTACCCAACGCACTAGAAGACCAGTTCTTAAAGCCTTTAGCCGTATCCTTATTCTAGTCCTCCTCTGTTCCTCTGGTGATGTAGAGGCTAACCCAGGCCCTGTAGCCCCCAGTATCACTCCTACTCCCCAGGAGCTATCATTTGTTGACTTCTGTAATCGCAAAAGTCTTGGTTTCTTGCACATAAATATCAGAAGTCTACTTCCTAAGTTTGAGTTATTCACTGCGTTAGCACACTCTGCCAACCCTGATGTTCTAGCAGTGTCTGAATCCTGGCTCAGGAAGGCCACCAAAAATTCTGAAATTTCCATCCCCAACTATAACATTTTCCGTCTAGATAGAACTGCCAAAGGGGGTGGAGTTGCAATCTACTGTAGAGATAGACTGCAGAGCTCTATCATACTATCCAGGTCTGTGCCCAAACAGTTTGAGCTTCTACTTCTAAAAATCCACCTTTCCAGAAATAAGTCTCTCACTGTTGCCGCTTGCTACAGACCCCCCTCAGCCCCCAGCTGTGCCCTGGACACCATATGTGAATTGATTGCCCCCCATTTATCCTCAGAGTTTGTACTGCTTGGTGACCTAAATTGGGATATGCTTAATACCCCAGCCATCCTACAATCCAAGCTAGATGCCCTCAACCTCACGCAAATTATCAACGAACCTACCAGGTACAACCCTAAATCCGTAAACATGGGTACCCTCATAGATATCATCCTGACTAACATACCCTCTAAATACACCTCAGCTGTCTTCAACCAGGATCTCAGCGATCACTGCCTTATTGCCTGCGTCCGTAACGGGTCCGCGGTCAAACGACCACCCCTCATCACTGTCAAACGCTCCCTAAAACACTTTAGCGAGGAGGCCTTCCTAATTGACCTGGCCCAGGTATCCTGGATGGATATAGATCTCATTCCGTCAGTAGAGGATGCCTGGTTGTTCCTTAAAAGTAATTTCCTCTCAATCTTAAATAAACATGCCCCATTCAAAAAATACAGAACTAAGAACCGATATAGCCCCTGGTTCTCCTCAGACTTGACTGCCCTTGACCAGCACAAAAACATCCTGTGGCGTACAGCATTAGCATCAAATAGCCCCCGCGATATGCAACTTTTCAGGGAAGTTAGGAACCAATATACACAAGCAGTCAGGAAAGCAAAGGCTAACTTTTTCAAACAGAAATTTGCATCCTGTAGCACTAACTCCAAAAAGTTTTGGGACACTGTAAAGTCCATGGAGAATAAGAGCACTTCCTCCCAGCTGCCCACTGCACTGAGGCTAGGAAACACTATCACCACCGATAAATCTACAATAATCGAGAATTTCAACAAGCATTTTGCTACAGCTGGCCATGCTTTCCATCTGGCTACCACTAACCCGGCCACCAACTCTGCACCCTCTGCTGCAACTTGCCCATGCCCCCCGCTTCTCCTTCACACAAATTCAGACAGCTGATGTTTTGAAAGCGCTGCAAAATCTGGACCCCTACAAATCAGCTGGGCTAGACAATCTGGACCCTTTCTTTCTAAAACTAGCCGCCGAAATTGTCGCAACCCCTATTACTAGTCTGTTCAACCTCTCTTTCATAACGTCTGAGATCCCCAGAGATTGGAAAGCTGCCGCGGTCATCCCCCCTCTTCAAAGGGGGTGACACTCTAGATCCAAACTGCTACAGACCTATATCCATCCTGCCCTGCCTTTCGAAAGTATTCGAAAGCCAAGTTAACAAACAGATCATCGACCATTTCGAATACCACCGTACCTTCTCCGCTATGCAATCCGGTTTCGAGCTGGTCACGGGTGCACTTCAGCCACGCTCAAGGTCCTAAACGATATTATAACCGCGATTGATAATAGACAGTACTGTGCAGCCGTCTTCATCGACCTGGCCAAGGCTTTCGACTCTGTCAACCACCGCATTCTTATTGGCAGACTAAATAGCCTTGGTTTCTCAAATGACTGCCTCGCCTGGTTCACCAACTACTTCTCAGATAGAGTTCAGTGTGTCAAATCGGAGGGCCTGTTGTCTGGACCTATGGCAGTCTCTATGGGGGTGCCACAGGGTTCAATTCTTGGGCCGACACTTTTCTCTGTGTATATCAATGATGTCGCTCTTGCTGCTGGTGACTCTCAGATCCACCTCTACGCAGACGACACCATTTTGTATACATTTGGCCCTTCATTGGACACTGTGTTAACAAACCTCCAAACGAGCTTCAATGCCATACAACAATCCTTCAGTAGCCTTCAACTGCTCTTAAACACTAGTAAAACTAAATGCATGCTTTTCAATCGAACGCTGCTAGCACCCGCCCACCCGACTAGAATCACCACTCTCGACGGGTCTGACCTAGAGTATGTGGACAACTACAAATATCTAGGTGTCTGGTTAGACTGTAAACTCAACTTCCAGACTCACATAAAGAATCTCCAATCCAAAGTTAAATCTAGAATCGGCTTCCTATTTCGCAACAAAGCCTCCTTCACTCATGCTGCCAAACATGCCCTCGTAAAACTGACTATCCTACCGATCCTTGACTTCGGCGATGTCATTTACAAAATAGCCTCCAACACTCTACTCAGCAAATTGGATGTAGTCTATCACAGTGCCATCCGTTTTGTCTCCAAAGCCCCATACACTACCCACCACTGTGACCTGTACGCTCTTGTTGGCTGGTCCTCACTACATGTTCGTCGTCAAACCCACTGGCTCCAGGCCATCTATAAATCACTGCTAGGCAAATCCCCGCCTTATCTTAGCTCATTGGTCACCATAGCAGCACCCACCCGTAGTCTGCGCTCCAGCAGGTATATCTCACTGGTCATTCCCAAAGCCAACACCTCCTTTGGCCGCCATTCCTTCCAGTTCTCTGCTGCCAATGACTGGAACGAATTGCAAAAATCTCTGAAGCTGGAGACTCTTATCTCCCTCAATAACTTTAAGCATCAGTTGTCAGAGCACCTTACCGATCACTGCACCTGTACACAGCCCATCTGAAATTAGCCCACCCAACTACCTCATCCCTATATTGTTATTTATTTTGCTCTTTTGCACCCCAGTATCTGTATTTGCACATAATCTCTTGCACATCTAGCATTCCAGTGTTAATACTATTGTAATTATTCTGCACTATAGTCTATTTATTGCCTTACCTCCATAATTTGCTACATTTGCACACACTGTATATATATTTTCTGTTGTATTTCTGACTTTATGTTTTTTTTTACCCCATATGTAACTCTGTGTTGTTTTTATTGCACTACTTTGCTTTATCTTGGCCAGGTCGCAGTTGTAAATGAGAACCTGTTCTCAACTGGCTTACCTGGTTAAATAAAGGTGAAATAAAAAAATAAAATAAAAAAGTGGTGTGCGTCGCCAGCCTGGTCCGGCCTGTTCCTGTCCCTCGCACCAAGCCAGTGGTGCGCGTCGCCAGCCCGGTCCGGCCTGTTCCTGCTCCCCGCACCAAGCCAGTGGTGCGCGTCGTCAGCCCGGTCCGGCCTGTTCCTGCTCCCCGCACCAAGCCAGTGGTGCACGTCGTCAGCCCGGTCCGGCCCGTTCCTGCTCCCCGCACCAAGCCAGTGGTGCGCGTCGTCAGCCCGGTCCGGCCCGTTCCTGCTCCCCGCACCAAGCCAGTGGTGTGTGTGTCCAGTCCGGCACGGCCCGTGCCTGTTCCACCGCTGCCTGGTCCGGCACCGGTCAGCTGCTCCACTCCGGAGCCAGAGCAATCCGCTCCACCGGGGTCCGGTCCAACTCCAGTCAGCGGATCCACTCCGGAGCCAGAGCAATCCGCTCCACCGGTGTCCAGTCCAGCTCCGGCCAGCGGGGCCAGACCAGATCAGGGGCGCAACGGGGGGGTGGAGAGAGAGTGGTGGTCACGCCCGGAGCCGGATCCGCCTCCGAGGCGGAATGCCCACCCGGCCCCTACCCTCTTGTGTTTGTGTGGCGCGGTCGCAGTCCGCGCCTTTGGGGGTACTGTCACGCCCTGGCTCTGGGGACTCTTAAATGTTGAGCCAGGGTGTGGATTTGCTATGTTTAGTTTTTCTATGTTTTTGTTCTAGATCGTTTGATCTATGTTGGCCAGGGTGGTTCCCAATCAGAGGCAGCTGTAGCTCGTTGTCTCTGATTGGGGACCATACTTAGGCAGCCTGTTTTGCACTAGTCTTTGTGGGATCTTGATCCGTAAAGGTTTGTTGTGTTATAACCTCAGGACTTCACGTATCGTTTGTTTCTTGTTTTTGTCGTTAAGTACGTTAAATAAAAGTATGTACGCTTATCACGCTGCGCCTTGGTCCGTGTCTTCAGTCAACGATCGTGACATGGGGTCCATTTGCAAACCAAGATTTCACCCAATGGGAAAAACATCCCATTGAATCCCTGCATGCAGAGTTCTGTAAGATTTTCCTACATGTCCAGAGGAGAACTACAAACAATGCATGCAGTGCAGAATTAGGCCAATATCCACTAATAATAAAAACTCAAAAAACAGTAATTAAGTTTTGGAAACATCTAAAATATACAGTGGCCCCCCTCTCATATCATTACAAAGCCCTGCAATGCCAAGAGCTAAGCAAAGAAAATTGTCCCATCATCCAGCTGGTCCTGGGTGCTGAGTTCACAAACCTGTTCTACTAACACACTGAAGCCTCAGGACCAGAACATCCAATCAATCAGAATAAAATCAGAATAAACCAAATTATGACACAGTCAAACAAAACTACATTACTTATTGGGAAACACAAGCATAAAGCAAAATGCAGTGCTAGCTGGCCCTACATCGTCAGTACACTGTGGCAAACTATTGAACCGACAACCCTGGCGTTACAAGTGCCATGCTCTAACAACTGAGCAACATGGACCTCTTCTCTTCTCTTCTCTTCTCTTCTCTTCTCTTCTCTTCTCTTCTCTTCTCTTCTCTTCTCTTCTCTTCTCTTCTCTTCTCTTCTCTTCTCTTCTCTTCTCTTCTCTTCTCTTCTCTTCTCTTCTCTTCTCTTCTCTTCTCTTCTCTTCTCTTCTCTTCTCTTCTCCTCTCCTCTCAGTGAGCCATGTTAATGTCCTATAGCATATATTTTATAGTTGCATCACTGGAGAAGCACTATGACTAAACTAACAAAATAACTGAAAACGCATCTCCCATATTACCTGCCACTGAAGTCAGATATAGACTACTGTGATGCTGGTAATGTTGTGATTTGAAACACCTCGTAATCAAAAGTCTCTTCTCTAAAAATGACTATAAAGGAGAAGCTCACACACACACATTGAGACACACTGAGACACACACAGAGATATACACTGACACACACAACCAGACACACCAAAAGACACACACACACACCAATGTTCTGTTATTTTCTCAGCCAGCGAGCAGAGCAGCTTCTCTGCACAGACGGCTGCACACTCTCTTTATTGCTAACAATGATCAGCGGTTGATTATCTTCCCTGAGTGCGGTGCTCACTTGACGCACCCTGAGTACAACCACAATCGGATGGCACCATTTGCATATCATCTGCATAATGGCTCAGCTAGTGCAAGGGCATTTGCATGCTATGTGGAACGGTCCATTTCTCATCTAAGATGGGGTTGCAGAGTTAGTGGATTGGACAATTTTTCCTACTGCCAAGTGTGCCCAGTTAGTTAGTTACAGAGTTTGGGCTCATCTTTCATTGGAAATGCTGCATGACTGTATGTTTTAGAATGTATGACAGAATGTTAAAATCTTCTGTATGAATAGACTTACAGTATGTTTGCCAAAATCACATTCATGAGCTACTGCATCAATACTTTCAATATTTATGTTTGTACTTGCTATGAAACAGTATGTTTAAAACAAGTAATCATCCTTTTATGAAACTCTGCCTGAATGTGAAAAAAGATATGTTCTATGTGAGCAGACCGACTGCTAAAGCATGGCGGTAAAAGGTTAAACTCATAGACTTCAAAGGATTTTTTAAAAAGCAGTTTGTCAGACATTTTGACAGATGACACAGTCTGCTGTGTTGTATCAAACTCCCCAGCAGGGAGGGGTCAACGGTTATGATGTCATCAGTGAGGGACACACTAACAGGTCAGACAGACAGATGGAGAGAAATGGGAGAGAGAGAGAGGCAGGCAGGCAGGCAGGCAGGCAGGCAGGCAGGCAGACAGGCAGACAGACAGACAGACAGACAGACAGACAGACAGACAGACAGACAGACAGACAGGCAGGCAGGCAGACAGGCAGGCAGGCAGGCAGGCAGGCAGGCAGGCAGGCAGGCAGGCAGACAGACAGAGACAAAAAGACAGAGACAGAAAGAGACACAGTACAGTGTATAGTACAGGATATTATTCTTTGCACTATGCCATTTACATTACATTTACATTTTAGTCATTTAGCAGACGCTCTTATCCAGAGCGACTTACATTATCTTTTTATTTTTCATACTGGCCCCCCGTGGGAATTGAACCCACAACCCTGGCGTTGCAAACGCCATGCTCTACATCCCTGCCGGCCATTCCCTCCCCTACCATGCACGACGCTGGGCCAATTGTGCGCCGCCCCATGGGTCTCCCGGTCGTGGCCGGCTACGACAGAGCCTGGATTCGAACCAGGATCTCTAGTGGCACAGCTAGCACTGCGATGCAGTGCCTTAGACCACTGCGCCACTCAGGAGACACTCTGCTGCCACTCTGCTGGCATAGCATGCCATGTCTGTTTACCCTCTCTCTGTCTCCACGGTGTGAACATCTCTGCCTGACTGCACACATCACATCAACACATGTCAGAAAGAAAATCACACAATACACACCTACAACCAACTGCCAGAGCTTACATTCACACAATCCTTTTCCAAAATCTTCCAATCTCCATTTTGATTCTCATGCTGCGCTTGGGTATAAGGTTATTTCCTTGGTTTTACATACTGTATATCTTTTTTAATAATACATCCTGATAGGTGTAATGCATTGCCACTCTCGTGAATCTTTGCATCAAACAGAGCATTCCCGATTTCCGGACCAAGAAAATGAATTGGTAGTTGTGATCTGCACCGCAATTAATTGAAGTATGCACTTATCCAACATGCACTTCTCAATCAGCACCTATAGACCAGCTCTTACACAGCCAGCTGTTACATAACAACCTTCATTTGCTGACTGTGCTGTATGTGTCATTATTACATTATTCACATATTACAGATGTATGCTGTACAGTATTGGAACAAATTGCAAAAATCTCTGAAGCTGGAGACACTTATCTCCCTCACTAACTTTAAGCATCAGTTGTCAGAGCACCTTACCGATCACTGCACCTGTACACAGCCCATCTGAAATTAGCCCGCCCAACTACCTCATCCCTATATTGTTATTTATTTTGCTCATTTGTACCCCAGTATCTCTATTTGCACATCATCTCTTGCACATCTATCATTCCAGTGTTAATACTAATTGTAATTATTTTGCACTATAGCCTATTTATTGCCTTACCTCCATAATTTGCTACATTTGCACACACTGTATATATATTTTTTCTGTTGTATTTTTGACTTTGTTTTGTTTTACCCCATATGTAACTCTGTGTTGTTGTTTTTATCGCACTGCTTTGCTTTATCTTGGCCAGGTCGCAGTTGTAAATGAGAACTTGTTCTCAACTGGCTTACCTGGTTAAATAAAGGTGAAATAAAAATAAAATAAATAAAAAGTATGCGTCATTATTAAACTGATACGGTAAGCCAATATAGAGGCAGCCATTTTGTGTTAACAGATTAAAAGGGTTTTGTTTTGACACTGCCTTAACCAGCAACAGTAATCCTGATGTGATGCTGTACCAAGGCAAACAACATCGGCCAAATGTGACAGACGCATATTCACTCCTCCTCCTCCTTAGCTCTCTCTCTCTCCCTTCCTCTCCTCTTTCTCGGTCTGTCTCTCCTTCTCTCTCTCTCTCTCTCTCTCTCTCTCTCTCTCTCCCTTCCTCTCCTCTTTCTCGGTCTGTCTCTCCTTCTCTCTCTCTCTCTCTCTTGCTCTCTCTCTCCCTTCCTCTCCTCTTTCTCGGTCTGTCTCTCCTTCTCTCTCTCTCTCTCTCTCTCTCTCTCTCTCTCTCTCCCTTCCTCTCCTCTTTCTCGGTCTGTCTCTCCTTCTCTCTCTCTCTCTCTCCCTTCCTCTCCTCTTTCTCGGTCTGTCTCTCCTTCTCTCTCTCTCTCTCTCCCTTCCTCTCCTGTTTCTCGGTCTGTCTCTCCTTCTCTCTCTCTCTCTCTCCCTTCCTCTCCTCTTTCTCGGTCTGTCTCTCCTTCTCTCTCTCTCTCTCCCTTCCTCTCCTCTCTCTCGGTCTGTCTCTCCTTCTCTCTCTCTCTCTCTCCCTTCCTCTTTCTCGGTCTGTCTCTCCTTTCTCTCTCTCTCTCTCTCTCTCTCTCTCTCTCTCTCTCCCTTCCTCTCCTCTTTCTCGGTCTGTCTCTCCTTCTCTCTCTCTCTCCTTCTCTCTCTCTCTCTCTCCCTTCCTCTTTCTCGGTCTGTCTCTCCCTCTCTCTCTCTCTCTCTCTCTCTCTCTCTCTCTCTCTCTCTCTCTCTCTCTCTCTCTCTCTCTCTCCCTTCCTCTTTCTCGGTCTGTCTCTCCTTCTCTCTCTCTCTCTCTCTCTCTCTCTCTCTCTCTCTCTCCCTTCCTCTCCTCTTTCTCGGTCTGTCTCTCCTTCTCTCTCTCTCTCTCTCTCCCTTCCTCTCCTCTTTCTCGGTCTGTCTCTCCTTCTCTCTCTCCCTTCCTCTCCTCTTTCTCGGTCTGTCTCTCCTTCTCTCTCTCTCTCTCTCCCTTCCTCTCCTCTTTCTCGGTCTGTCTTTCCTTCTCTCTCTTTCTAGCTCCCTCTATTACTCCCTGGATTGCGTAACCGCTGACGCACTCAGAATCCATGAAAAAGAGGGAATCAGTTTTGCTCGGTTGATCCCAGAGGTCAGGAGTGAGATGAGAGTATGGAGAAAGGAGAGGAGGAGAGAAGAGGAGAGGAAGGGAGAGGAGAGGAGGAGACGAGAGTATGGAGGGAGGAGAGGAGGAGAGGAGGGTAGCGGAGGAGACTAGAGTATGGAGGGAGGAGAGGAGTGGAGGAGAGGAGTGGAGGATAGGGTAGGAGAGGAGACGAGAGTATGGAGGGAGGAGAGGAGTGGAGGAGATGGTAGGGGAAACAAGGGGAGGATAGGAGAGGAAAAACAGCACATGGGAAAAGTAAGGGAAAGGCATCTTCTCATCCTAGTGTTACTGTAGCTGGGAGCTAGCATTAGAGGCTAACAGCATCAGATAAACGCCATCAGACCAACTGCTCACTGAGAGTAGGCTATACAGACTGAACCCTAACCCTCTTTCTAACTCCCACTGAGACAGAGATGAGAGAGGGTTGGGATGAGAGGAACAGATGAGCAGAACCTTTCTCTCTATTCTCTTCATAGGAGCAGACTCAGACACAATAGTGGTTGACCCCTTAATGATCATGCTCTGAGGGGAGAATTCAGAGAGAGAGAGAGAGAGAGAGAGAGAGAGAGAGAGAGAGAGAAAGAGAGAGAGAGGAGGTAGCTACACAACCAAATAAACAGAGAAGAAACAGGGATACGGAGAGATAGATGGGGTGAAGGAGGAAGTACAGGCATACACATGAACACATAGATGGGAAGAGAAAGAGGGAGAGCAAGAGAAAGAAAGAAAGAAAGTAAAGCTGTGTGAACTTTGTGGTGCAGGACTTTGCAGCAGCCAGGCAGCATGGAAGGCAGCAGCAGGGTAATTAGAGTGTGACTCCAGGACCGCAGAAGAAGTTCCAGGACTAAGCCCCCATGTGGAGAGAGATTAGACAAGAGAGCTCTCTCTCTCTCTCTCTCTCTCTCTCTCTCTCTCTCTCTCTCTCTCTCTCTCTCTCTCCCTCTCTCCCTCTCTCCCTCTCTCCCTCTCTCCCTCACTCCCTCACTCCCTCACTCCCTCCCTCTGACTCCATCATCTCAGGGTCTTATCCCACCGCCTGTCTCTCCAGGGAGTCCTCTTAGTCTACTCTTCCTCTGTCTTTAAAACAGGACCTCAGCCAGAGGGCTGCCTGCTGAAATCACACAACCACAGTCGTGCCCTGGGGCAAGAGTCTTACGCTGGATGCTCTTGTAGACACCGAGTTATCTATAGTAAATAGAAATGTGCATGTACAATCAGGCTCTTTCCTAGTGAAGATACTGTAATGTAATGTGGATTATTATACTGTTACAAGTCAATGAGCAAATAATGGGCCAGTCCATGCATGGACTACCGTGAACCAGAGTGTCATTTGACCTTTAGCCAGTGCTATAGCAGCATATGCCAAGATGCTGGCTGGGGCAGTGGGCACATAACTAACAGTAGCCCAGCAGCTAGTTAACTGGAGCATGTTGCTAAGTGGGGCACAGCGCTAACTCTGGTTGACTGCCATTACTATCAGGCCACAGATAGAACAATGAGCCAGATATTTCACCGAATGTATAAATGTGAAGCATCCGCTTGGCGTTTCCACTCACTACCAAATATAGTGGTGAGAGGAAGCCCAGTGGCCGGCAGTGGGAGTGGCGCAGTGGTCTAAGGCACTGCATCGCAGTGCTAGCTGTGCCACTAGAGATCCTGGTTCGAATCCAAGCTCTGCTGTAGCCGGCCGCAACCGGGAGACCAATGGGGCGGCGCACAATTGGCCCAGCGTCGTCCAGGGTAGGGGAGGGAATGGCCGGCAGGGAGGTAGCTCAGTTGGTAGAGTATGGCGTTTGCAACGCCAGGGTTGTGGGTTCGATTCCCATGGGGGGCCAGTATGAAAATAAAAAAAGAATAATGTATGCACTAACTGTAAGTCGCTCTGGATAAGAGTGTCTGCTAAATGACGTAAATGTAAATGTAATGTAAATGTAAGATGGAACGAGATGGATTTTGGACGACATTCTGCCAATTTCCTCATCGATGAAACATTTGATCTCAATACAGTTTTCTGTTCCCAAAACTACAAACTCTTACAAATAGAGTAGACTAAGTTTTGTAGAATTTACCTTTTGCCAAAGTTTTACAAAATGGCGTTGTTCAGAAGGAGTGCAAAGGCAAATAGAATTGCACACGCGCTAGAACGCGCCAATAGGATCTCGCTAGCTCGTGCTTTGCTCTGCCCACCTCCTTGCTTGTTCTGACCACTATGACTAATTTGTTCCCATTGGAAATTACAGGCTGTGGTCTATCTTGGGTTAGTTATAAAAATCATTGATCAGGCTGTTACCATATTGCTAACCGGAGCACAACTCGGGTTGACTTGCATCAGGGAGCTAGCATGTTGCTAATATAAACATGCTAATATAGCTGACGTTTTCATCCAAAGCAATTTATAATAGTGAGTGCATAGCCTACATTTTCGCATTGGTGACCCAGTGGCCTCTACCAACTGAGCAACACAGGACCACAGATACTTGATCCTAGGCTGGACTAACTGTCCTGTATTTGTGCTAGACCATATGTGACTGTGAATAACAAGACAAGGTGCTCTTTCTGCTCCATATTCACATTAGAGATGGCTGGCCTTGACAAACTGGCTGACGCACCAAGATAGCTGACTGACTGTCCCTGGGCGTTATACCCTCCCTTCAACACAATCTCTCTCTCTGTCACAGTTCCCTCAGCCAGAACCCAAAAGCAGACCAGGACAAGGAGAGTTGAACGAAGGTGAGGGTTTATTAGATACGACAAAAAGGTGCAGTATAATCCAGGGACAGAGCGGGCGGCGTGGTTGAGTAGTTGGGGGTGCAGTCTGGGTCCAGTGATGGCTCGGCAGCCGCCGACCATCAGGCAGAGGTGGAGTGAAGGTTCCGGACGTGTGACTGCAGGTGGAACAAAAACGGAGGTAAGAACACAAAACTCAACAAAGTACAAAATAACAAAACTCACGCAAGATACTCTTGAACTGATACACAGTACACCTACTGTTCATGGCTAACGATCCGGCAGGAACTGGATGTTGGGCCAGAGCCTAAGAAAGGTGCTGATTAGGCCCAGGTGTGCAGATTGCTAATAGGAAGCAGGTGCGAAACCAGAGCGCTCCCCGGAGCGTTCCCGAACCCTCGGGAAACTGGAGATACGACCAGACCCCGACTCAGACAGCCGGGATCGTTACAGTACCCCCCTCCGACGAACGCCACCGGGCGGACTCCCGGAGCGCCAGGATGGAGGCGGTAAAGTCCCTGATGAGATCCGCATCTAGGACCTGTCGCCGCGAATCCAACTCCTCTCCTCAGGACCATACCCCTCCCAGTCCACGAGATACTGGAAACCCCGGCCCCGCCGTCTGGAATCCATAATGCGACGCACCGTGTAGGCAGGACCACCTCCGATCATCCGAGGAGGAGGAGGAGGAGGCGGAGGAGGCAACAGAGGACTGAGGAAGACAGGCTTGAGGCAGGAGACATGAAAGGTGGGATGGACTCTGAGCGTCCTCGGTAGTTTGAGTCGCACTGCCACTGGATTGATCACCTTCTCCACCACAAACGGACCAATAAACTTCGGTAACAACTTCCTAGACTCAGTCCGTAACGGAAGATCCCGTGTGGCCAACCAAACCCTATCTCCGATGGTATAGGTGGGAGCGGGGATCCGGCGACGATTCGCTCTGGAGCTGATACCGGTCCGAACCTCTAAGGAGTGCCTTTCTGGCCCGATGCCAGGTCCGGTGGCAACGCCGAATATGGGCCTGAACAGAAGGCACTGAGAGCTCCTTCTCCTGAGAAGGGAACAGGGGAGGTTGGTAGCCATACAGGCACTGGAAGGGAGACATCCCAGTGGCAGATGTAGGGGAGAGTATTGTGGGCATACTCAACCCAAGGCAACTGAGAGGCCCAGGAGGTGGGGTTGGAAGAGACCAGACAGCGTAGCGTGGATTCCATCTTCTGGTTGGCTCTCTCCGCCTGACCATTGGATTGGGGGTGAAAACCAGATGTGAGACTGACTGTAGCTCCAATGGCCAAACAGAAGGACTTCCAGACAGCAGAGGTAAACTGAGGGCCACGGTCGGAAACGATATCACTGGGCAACCCGTGGACCCTGAAAACCTCCCTAACCAGGATCTCGGACGTCTCCGAGGCAGAGGGAAGCTTGGCAATAGGCACAAAGTGGGCGAACTTGCTGAATCTGTCCACGATAGTCAGAACGACCGTGTTCCCCTCGAAGCGGGCAACCCCGTGACGAAGTCCAGGGCCAGATGCGACCATGGACGCGGGGAATAGGAAGGGGATGAAGTAGTCCAGAGCTGGGCCGATTGGTACTCTTATTCTGCGCACACACTGGACAGGCAGCAACAAAACCCCGAGTATCCTCGGCCATGGCGGGCCACCAAAAACGTCTGCGAAGAAACGCCATAGTCCGAGCCACGCCCGGGGTGACAAGCCATCTTGCTGGCGTGGGACCATTTGAGGACAGCAGGACGAACCGACTCAGGCACAAACAACCGACCGGGTGGACCGTTACCGGGACCGGGCTGAGTCGAAGGGCCGCCAGCACCTCCTCCTCAATCTTCCACATCACTGCTCCCACGACGCAGTTCCGGGGGAGAATAGTCTCGGTCTTGGACCCACTCTCCTCCGTCTTGGAGAACATCCGGGACAAGGCGTCCGCCTTGCCGTTCTTAGATCCAGGTCGGAACGTCAGGGCAAACTTGAATCGTCCGAAAAACAACGCCCACCTGGCCTGACGGGAGTTGAGACGTTTAGCCGATTGCACGTAAGCAAGATTCTTGTGGTCAGTCCAGACAATAAACGGTTGCTCCGCCCTCCAACCAATGGCGCCACTCCTCCAAGGCAAGTTTCACCGCGAGAAGCTCCCGGTTACCCACATCGTAATTCCTCTCTGCAGGCGAAAGCGGCGACGAGTAGTAGGCGCAGGGATGGAGTTTACTGTCCGTGGAGCATCGCTGCGACAGGATGGCGCCAACTCCCACATCCGACGCGTCCACTTCAACGACGAACTGACGGGCCGTGTCCGGTTGAGAGAGAATCGGTGCGTTGGTGAATCGCCTCTTCAAATCCAGAAACGCACGATCCGCCTCCGGATTCCACTTGAAGGTCCTGATACTGGAAGTCAAGGCAGTTAATGGAGCGGCCACACGGCTGTAATCCCGGATGAATCTGCGGTAGAAATTCGCAAACCCCAAAAATCTCTGGAGTTGCAATCTCGTACCGGGCTGGACCCATTCCAGAACCGCTCTAACCTTCTCCTGATCCATCCTAATCTCACCCCTGGAGATGATGTACCCGAGAAAGGATGTAGTGTGGGCGTGAAACTCGCACTTCTCGGCCTTCACGAACAGACGATTCTCCAACAATCGCTGCAGAACCTGCCGGACATGCTGGACGTGGTCGGAAGGTTCCTTCGAGAAGATCAGAATGTCATCCAGGTAAACAAACACGAAGAGACCGATCATATCTCTCAGGACGTCGTTCACCATACTCTGGAATACCGCTGGAGCATTGGTCAGTCAAACGGCATCACCTGATACTCGAAGTGACCCATCGGTGTATTGAAACCCGTCAACCACTCGTCCCCCTCTCTGATCCGGACCAGGTGATACGCATTGCGTAGGTCTAGCTTGGTGAACACCGTAGCACCCTGTAAGGAGTCGAAGGCAGAACTCATCAAGGGCAGGGGATACTTGTTCTTGACCGTGATGTCATTCAACCCCGATAATCAATACACGGTCGAAGAGAGCCATCCTTCTTTCCCACAAAGAAGAATCCTGCCCCCCAGGGGTGATGACGAGGGACGAACGAGACCAGCAGCTAGGGACTCCTTGATGTAGGTCTCCAACGCCTCACGTTCAGGTCGGGAGATACTGTGTAACCTTCCCTTGGGGTAGACAGCTCCAGGAACCAGGTTGATGGCACAATCATATGGTCGGTGGGGAGGAAGTGACAGAGCCTTCTGCTTACTGAAAACTTCCCCCAAATCGTGATATGTCTCGGGAACCAGGGACAAATCTGGGGGTTTAGCCTCAATCACCTGACTGGGAACCGAATGGGGGCAGGCAGTCTTGAGACAGTTAGCATGACAATCAAGGCTCCAACTCGTTACCTTGCCCGTCGCCCAATCGAACGTGGGATTGTGTTCCTTCAGCCAGGGGTATCCAAGGACCAGAGGAACATGGGAAGACGGCAGAATGAAAAATGAAATCATCTCCGAATGATTCCCCGACAACCGCATCTTAACCGGTTCAGTCCTCATCGTGATCCGTGCCAGACTACTGCCGTTCAGAGTGGTCGCTTCAATGGCTTCCGGCAATTGCTCCTTGGAAAGCCCCAGCTGTTCCACCAACTCGGCATCAAGAAAGCTTCCATCGGCACCTGAATCGATAAAAGCGTTAAGCGCTAAGCTCTGATTCCTGTTCACAAGGGTAGCCGGAAGCGGGGTCTGACAGAGGTACTGAGAGGTTGAAACTGGCTCGCTAAAAAGTCCTCCCAACTTTAGCGAGCCGGGCAGTGACGACCGCCGGGAACCAGTGGAGATGTAATGTCCCGAGCGACCACAGTAGAGACAGCAGTTGGTCTTACGTCTAGGTTGACGCTCCTCCTTGGTTAACCCGTGCCGCCCCACTTGCATGGGTTCAGAATCGGGAGAGAGGTCCTCTCTACTAATCCTTAGTGGTGGAGAATGATCGACGTGTTCTGGTCCACCACCCGATCCGACTGGGAACTGAGAAGCTGATCGATTGGACGGACCCCATTGCTTCTCCCTCCTTCGCTCTCGGACTCGATTATCCACCCGAATAGACAAGGCTACCAAGCTGTCCAGGTCACTAGGCTCGGATAGGAGATCAACTCATCCTTGAGCTGCTCCGACAGGCCCTGGTAAAAGGCCGCTTGCAAAGACTCCTCGTTCCACCCACTCTCCACAGCCAACGTCTTGAACTCGATCACGAAGTCGGCCACGCTATGCGAGTTCCTTGGTGAAGAGAAAACAGACGCCTAGCTGCGTCCCTCCCTCGGACGGAATGGTCGAAGAGCTTCCTCATCTCGGCCGTGAACCCCTGGTATGAAGCCATGCAGGGATCCTGTCGTTCCCAAACGGCTGAAGCCCACTCCAGCGCTCGACCACGCAGCAACTCAATCAAAAAAGGCTATCCTAGCCTTGTCAGTGGCATAAGAGTAGGGCTGTAGATCGAACACTAATCCACACTGCATAAGGAAGGAACGGCATCTTCCCAGCTCCCCCTCATATTTATCCGGCGTCGGCACCTTGGGCTCACGGAGGGACACAACTTCAGAAGCGGCAGGCGAGATGGGTGAAACCGGTAGTGAGTCCTCCACCGGACACTGGCGTTGGTTCTGGACCTCCGTCAGGCCGGTAGAAAGGTTCCGAACTGACAACGCGATCTCCTGTAGTACCATGCTATGATGGCCCAACATCTTCTCCTGCTGGGTAATGGCATGGCGAACAGAGTCCAGGTCCGCTGGGTTCATAATTGGCCGGATCGTTCTGTCACAGTTCCCTCAGCCAGAACCCAAAAGCAGACCAGGACAAGGAGAGTTGAACGAAGGTGAGGGTTTATTAGATACGACAAAAAGGTGCAGTATAATCCAGGGACAGAGCGGGCGGCGTGGTTGAGTAGTTGGGGGGTGCAGTCTGGGTCCAGTGATGGCTCGGCAGCCGCCGACCATCAGGCAGAGGTGGAGTGAAGGTTCCGGACGTGTGACTGCAGGTGGAACAAAAACGGAGGTAAGAACACAAAACTCAACAAAGTACAAAATAACAAAACTCACGCAAGATACTCTTGAACTGATACACAGTACACCTACTGTTCATGGCTAACCGATCCGGCAGGAACTGGATGTTGGGCCAGAGCCTAAGAAAGGTGCTGATTAGGCCCAGGTGTGCAGATTGCTAATAGGAAGCAGGTGCGGAAACCAGAGCGCTCCCCGGAGCGTTCCCGAACCCTCGGGAAACTGGAGATACGACCAGACCCCGACTCAGACAGCCGGGATCGTTACACTCTCTCTCTCTCTCTCTCTCTCTCTCTCTCTCTCTCTCTCTCTCTCTCTCTCTCTCTCTCTCTCTCTCTCTCTCTCTCTCTCTCTCTCTCTCTCTCTCTCTCTCTCTCTCTCTCTCTCTCTCTCTCTCTCTCTCTCTCTCTCTCTCTCTCTCTCTCTCTACCCTCTCTACCCTCTCTACCTTCTCTACCTTCTCTACCTTCTCTACCCTCTCTTGTTTCTCTCTCTAGCCTCTCTACACTCTGCCATGTGCGCCCATATACAGTGAGGGAAAAAAGTATTTGATCCCCTGCTGATTTTCTATGTTTGCCCACTGACAAAGACATGATCAGGCTATAATTTTAATGGTAGGTTTATTTGAACAGTGAGAGACAGAATAACAACAAAAAAATCCAGAAAAACGCATGTCAAAAATGTTATAAATTGATTTGCATTTTAATGAGGGACATAAGTATTTGACCCCTATGCAAAACATGACTTAGTACTTGGTGGCACAACCCTTGTTGGCAATCACAGAGGTCAGACGTTTCTTGTAGTTGGCCACCAGGTTTGCACACATCTCAGGAGGGATTTTGTCCCACTCCTCTTTGCAGATCTTCTCCAAGTCATTAAGGTTTCGAGGCTGACGTTTGGCAACTCGAACCTTCAGCTCCCTCCACAGATGTTCTATGGGATTAAGGTCTGGAGACTGGCAAGGCCACTCCAGGACCTTCATGTGCTTCTTCTTGAGCCACTCCTTTGTTGCCTTGACCGTGTGTTTTGGGTCATTGTCATGCTGGAATACCCATCCATTTCAATGCCCTGGCTGAGGGAAGGAGGTTCTCACCCAAGATTTGACGGTACATGGCCCCGTCTATCGTCCCTTTGATGCGGGGAAGTTGTCCTGTCCCCTTAGCAGAAAAACACCCCCAAAGCATTATGTTTCCACCTCCATGTTTGACCGTGGGGATGGTGTTCTTGGGGTCATAGGCAGCATTCCTCATCCTCCAAACATGGCGAGTTGAGTTGATGCCAAAGAGCTCGATTTTGGTCTCATCTGACCACAACACTTTCACCCAGGTCTCCTCTGAATCATTCAGATGTTCATTGGCAAACTTCAGACGGCCTGTATATGTGCTTTCTTGAGCAGGGGGACCTTGCGGGCGCTGCAGGATTTCAGTCCTTCACGGCATAGTGTGTTACCAATTGTTTACTTGGTGACTATGGTCCCAGCTGCCTTGAGATCATTGACAAGATCCTCCCGTGTAGTTCTGGGCTGATTTCTCACCGTTCTCATGATCGTTGCAACTCCACGAGGTGAGATCTTGCATGGTGCCCCAGGCCGAGGGAGATTGACAGTTATTTTGTGTTTCTTCCATTTGCGAATAATCGCACCAACTGTTGTCACCTTCTCACCAAGCTGCTTGCCTGTCACGATCGTTGTAAGAGGCAGACCAAGGCGCAGCGTGATAGGCGTACATCTTTTAATGAGTACTTTACACCAACAACAAAACAACAAAACGATACGTGAAGTCTAAAGGTTCACCAACACAAACCTATACAGAACAAGATCCCACAAATAACTAGTGCCAACAGGCTGCCTAAGTATGGTTCCCAATCAGAGACAACGAGAATCAGCTGCCTCTGATTGGGAACCACCCTGGCCAACATAGAAAACACGAACTAGAACACAACATAGAAAATCACACATAGAAAATCCACACCCTGGCTCAACATATAAGAGTCCCCAGAGCCAGGGCGTGACAGTACCACCCCTCCCAAAGGCACGGACTGCGACCGCGCCAACCAAACCCAACAGGGGAGGGGCCGGGTGGGCATTCCGCCTCGGAGGCGGATCCGGCTCCGGGCGTGACCACCACTCTCTCGCTACCCCCCGTAGCGCCCCTGGTCTGGTCTGGCCCCGCTGGCCGGAGCTGGACTGGACACCGTGGAGCGGATTGCTCAGGCTCCGGTGTGGAGCAGCTGACCGGTGCCTGACCAGGCACCGGTGGAACAGGCACGGGCTGTGCCGGACTGATGACGCGCACCACTGGCTTGGTGCGGGGAGCAGGAACGGGCCGGACCGGGCTGGCGACGCGCACCACTGGCTTGGTGCGGGGAGCAGGAACGGGTCGGACCGGGTTGACGACGCGCACCACAGGCTTGGTGCGGGGAGCAGGAACGGGCCAGACCGGGCTGGCGACACGCACCACAGGCTTGGTGCGGGGAGCAGGAACAGGCCGGACCGGGCTGGCGACGCGCACCACAGGCTTGGTGCGGAGAGCAGGAACAGGCCGGACCGGGCTGGCGACGCACACCACTGTCTTGGTGCGGGGAGCAGGAACGGGCCGGACCGGGCTGACGACGTGCACCACTGGCTTGGTGTGGGGAGCAGGAACAGGCCGGACTGGACTGTGGAGATGGACTGGAGGTCTGGAGCGAAGAGCTGACACAACCCGTCCTGGCTGAATGCCTATTTCTACACACTCTGTGTGAGGCATCAGCACAGGACGTACAGGGCTGTGCACTCGTACTGGCACTACAGCACGTGGCACTGGCGCAGGATATCCGGGACCGAGGAGGGGTACTGGAGGCCACGAGCGTTGAACCGGCACACTCCGTCCTGGCTGCATGCCCACCTTAGCACGACACGTGCGTGGTGCTAGCACAGGACGTACAGGACAGTGCCGGACCACTCGCGGCACAGTACGCAGCTCCGCATAACTCGGAACCTGCCCAGTCTCACGCTGCCTAGCCTGAGTACGGGAGTTGGCTCTGCTCTACCTCTAGGCTCCGCCAACCTCCCTTCCAGCCCCCCAAACCTGGTGGCCTCCTCTCCTAATCCGCCGATACGTCCTGTAGCTGCCTCCAGCATCCCCGTCGTCCATGCCGTGTGCCCCCCCCCAAAAAATGTCTTGGGGTTGCCTCTCGCCTGTCTGACGAGGACCCGGTTGGCGCCACTTCTCCTCTCCTGCCTGGGCATCCTCCCTCATCGCCCTCCGGTAGCGGACGACCTCCTCCTCTGTGATTCTCCCCCAACCGAGGAGGACATCTACCAGAGTAACCTCCTGTTCCATACCCGACGTTTGCTCCTGCACACGCTGCTTGGTCCTATTTTGGTGGGATCTTCTGTCACGATCGTTGTAAGAGGCAGACCAAGGCGCAGCGTGATAGGCGTACATCTTTTAATGAGTACTTTACACCAACAACAAAACAACAAAACGATACGTGAAGTCTAAAGGTTCACCAACACAAACCTATACAGAACAAGATCCCACAAATAACTAGTGCCAACAGGCTGCCTAAGTATGGTTCCCAATCAGAGACAACGAGAATCAGCTGCCTCTGATTGGGAACCACCCTGGCCAACATAGAAAACACGAACTAGAACACAACATAGAAAATCACACATAGAAAATCCACACCCTGGCTCAACATATAAGAGTCCCCAGAGCCAGGGCGTGACATTGCCGATGGTCTTGTAGCCCATTCCAGCCTTGTGTAGGTCTACAATCTTGTCCCTGACATCCTTGGAAAGCTCTTTGGTCTTGGCCATGGTGGAGAGTTTGGAATCTGATTGATTGATTGCTTCTGTGATCAGGTGTCTTTTATACAGGTAACAAGCTGAGATTAGGAGCACTCCCTTTAAGAGTGTGCTCCTAATCTCAGCTCGTTACCTGTATAAAAGACACATGGGAGCCAGAAATCTTTCAGATTGAGAGGGTGTCAAATACTTATTTCCCTCATTAAAATGCAAATCAATTTATAACATTTCTGACATGCGTTTTTCAGGATTTTTTTGTTGTTATTCTGTCTCTCACTGTTCAAATAAACCTACCATTAAAATGATAGACTGATCATTTCTTTGTCAGTGGGCAGACGTACAAAATCAGCAGGGGATCAAATACTTTTTTCCCTCACTGTAGTTGTTAGGGAAATTATGTCAAGAATCTCACATTTCCTTTGTAGGCATTCCAGAAGGAAGGGCAGTACATTAACCGCAAATGACCATGTGTGAGAATTTGAAATGAATGGAACCAACCGCAGCATTCCGTGACAAGTTCCTCCAATTCTCTTCCATGTCACCATCATTGTCATATGGTCCTATCCTTCTTTATTTAATTCTAGTCAGCACCCCCCCACACACCTCTCCTCCCCATCCACCCCCATCCCCCCATCCTCCCATCCTTACTTAGCCTTGTATGAGCAGTCATCACTATGTGAACAAACTCTCCCATTTGGAAATAAGGTGAGCTAGGGAAGCAGCTGTCCACGGCAGAATACAGCATTCATTGATATATTGTACTTTGCTATAAGTAGATTTCCTCATCACAGCAGAACAGATGGGTATTCAATGTGTACATAAATTCAGTCAATGTGTGTGTACATTCATTCAGTCAATCTGTACATTCATTCAGTCAATCTGTATATTAATAAAACCATACTGGGTTTCCCTCTGAACAGGAATAAGTTGAGACTGTCATACATTTATAATTCAAGGCAACCTGAAATTTATCCGGAGGCATACACACTGCAACTCAAATGGTTTTGTATGAATTATGAAACAAGTCTTTAAAATCACTATGCACAGAAACTATGACTTACAATAATAATATGCGGAAGAAACAACACCATTACTTATTACTATGCCGAGAATCCTTCACTCTGACGTCAATATTATGAAGCCAAATGTCAGGTCAAGTATTCCAATCAACTCCTATTGAGCTGAAGGACACAGTGAAGCGCATCAGATCAGATGAAAACATACACCTACAGTACCAGTCAAAGGTTTGGACACACCTACTCATTCAAGGGTTTTTCTTAATTTTTACTATTTTCTACATTGTAGAAAAATAGTGAAGACATCAAAACTATGAAATAACACATATGGAATCATGTAGTAACCAAAAAAGTGTTAAACAAATCAAAATATATTTTATATTTGAGATTCTTCAAATAGCCACCCTTTGCCTTGATGACAGCTTTGCACAATCTTGGCATTCTCTCAACCAGCTTAATGAGGTAGTCACCTGGAATGCATTTCAATTAACAGGTGTGCCTTCTTCAAAATGTTAATTTGTGGAATTTCTTTCCTTCTTAATGCGTTTGAGCCAATCAGTTGTGTTGTGACAAGGTAGGGGGGGTATACAGAAGATAACCCTATTTGGTAAAAGATCAAGTCCATATTATGGCAAGGACAGCTCAAATAAGCAAAGAGAAACGACAGTCCATCATTACTTAAGACATGAAGGTCAGTCAATACGGAAAATGTCAAGAACTTTGAAAGTTTCTTGAAGTGCAGTCGCAAAAATATTTCTGTATCAAGCGCTACGATGAAACTGGCTCTCATGAGGACCGCCACAGAAACGGAAGACCCAGAGTTACCTCTGCTGCAGAGGATAAGTTCATCAGAGTTACCAGCTTCAGAAATTGCAGCCCAAATAAATGCTTCACAGTGTTCAAGTAACAGACACATCTCAACATCAACTGTTCAGAGGGGACTGTGCGAATCAGGCCTTCATGGTCGAATTGCTGCAAAGAAACCACTACTAAAGGACACCAATAAGAAAAAGAGACCTGCTTGGGCCAAGAAACACGAGCAATGGACATTAGACCGGTGGAAATGTGTCCTTTGGTCTGGAGTCCAAATTTGAGATTTTTTGGTTCCAACCGCCATGTCTTTGTGAGACGCGGTGTGGGTGAACGGATGATCTCTGCATGTGTATTTCCCACCGTAAAGCATGAAGGAGGAGGTGTTATGGTGTGGGGGTGCTTGCTGTCTGTGATTTATTTAGAATTCAAGGCACACTTAACGAGCATGGCTACCACAGCATTCTACAGCGATACGCCATCCCATCTGGTTTGGGCTTAATGGGACTATCATTTGTTTTTCAACAGGACAATGACCCAACACACCTCCAGGCTATGTAAGGGCTATTATACCAAGAAGGAGAGTGATGGAGTGCTGCATTAGATGACCTGGCCTCCACAATCCCCAGACCTCAACCCAATTGAGATGTTTTGGGATGAGTCGGACCACAGATATCTGGGAACTCCTTCAAGGCTGTTGGAAAAGCATTCCAGGTGAAGCTGGTTGAGAGAATGCCAAGAGTGTGCAAAGCTGTCATCAAGACAAAGGGTGGCTATTTGAAGAATCTCAAATATAAAATATATTTTGATTTGTTTAACACTTTTTTGTTTACTACATGATTCCATATGTGTTATTTCATAGTTTTGATGTCTTCACTATTATTCTACAATGTAAAAAATAGTACAAATAAGAATAACCCTTGAATGAGTAGGTGTGTCCAAACTTTTGACTAGTAGTGTACGTGGTACAGTACTGTACGTTCCCATGCACACCCTCACTCACACACCATACAGTAGTCAACTGTGTTTCCAGCAGCCTTCAAAAACATTTAGTATGGCACATCCTCTCTGCATCCTATCCCATTCTTTATGGCCCAGTAAAGACATGTAAACAGTAGCACCGTCATTGAGACAACTCCTGCATTCAAACCACATTGACCTCTTCTCTCTTTCTCTTTCATCTCATCACACACACACACACACACACACACACACACACTGTCGGTAGCAGCACAGCGGCTGTGCGTATAGCGGGCCCAATCACACACATATCTACTTTACACACATTATAAATCATTAACAAGCTGTAGGAATCAGACAGCTCCCCAGGCATACAGTAGAGAACAGTAGAGAACAGTAGAGAACAGCATAGTACAGCAGATTAGAGAACAGCAGAGAACAGTTGAGTACAGTAGAGAACAGTAGAGTACAATAGATTAGAGAACAGTAGAATACAGTAGAGTACAGAAGGGAACAGTAGAGAACATTAGAATACAGTAGAGTACAGAAGGGAACAGTAGAGTACAGTAGAGTAGAGTACAGTAGAGAACAGTAGAGTACAGTAGAGAACAGTAGAATACAGTAGAGTACAGTAGAGAACAGTAGAATACAGAAGAGTACAGGAGGGAACAGTAGAGTACAGTAGAGTAGAGTACAGTAGAGAACAGTAGAATACAGTAGAGTACAGTAGAGAACAGTAGAATACAGAAGAGTACAGGAGGGAACAGTAGAGTACAGTAGAGTTAGTAAGGAAAAGAGCTCTGTACCTTTGTTTCTACCTATAGATACGGAGAAGAAGGGGTCCATAGAGGAAGAATGGCGTCCCGAGTTGAAAGGAGGGCGAGAAAGAAAAGAGAAAAAAGGAGGCTTGAACTAGTGTTATTCATCTAGAAGGTAGTAAGTAAGGGAGTAAGAACTACCAACATATGCACCCTGCCAAGCATTAAGTAACATGCATGGAAATTGATCATATCCCAGAGTGGAAGATGCATTCCAATGGAAGACACAAAGGCACACACTTATCTCTCTCTCTCCATGCCTCATAGCATCCCCTTAAGTGCTCTCATGTTCAGGGCCAAATCAGAGTGACCCTGTATAAACTGCATCAGCTGTATCATGCTAGGATCATCATCCCCCATATCTTCTCACATAGCATCAGAGTGGACTAGGAGCCTGTATATTTAATGTGCCACTAACTGCTTTCCAGCTCATACATGTGTGAGGCTGACAGGGGTGTGGGGGTGACGGGAGTAATCTTGTAGTGTGGGACTGTTTTGTTAGGCCAGAGTCCTGTCACAGGCAGGCAGAGCAGCATTCTCCTGCCTCCCCCTGAACTGCACTACACACACACGCAAACACACATATAGAGGAAGCGTTCACATACACACACACACACACACACACACACACACGTGCACACACACACACACACACACACACACACACACACACAGTCATTTATCCGTTGAGGTCAGGCTAGAGTAGGTAGAGCAGATGTTGCCACTGCATGTTAGACTGTTAGACGCAGCAGTGAGCCAACACACCATTATGTAATACAGAGAAACCTGGGGAGGGGGCACGGGAGGGGGCACGGGAGGGGGCACAGGGGGCACGGTATGATCAGGACATTCCGTGCAGCTCCATCCTCCCCTGCAACACTATGATGACAGCAGAGCACACTGACACACACTGACAGGTAGAGGAGATCTGGCTGCAAAGAGGCAGTGCACACAGAGACACACGCACTCAATCGGACCCCAACGCAGGCGATGGAATGAGTGAAAAAAGCGAAAGAAAAGAAGAGAGCGTACCTGACTCAGATGCCTTCAGATGTGCGAAGCCTTGAGGGAGAAGAAGAAGGAGAGATGGAGAGATGGAGAGTATAAGAGCACCACCACACCAGCACTGCTGAATTGTGATCAGGCATGCTTTGCTATAAAGGCAAGGCATGGTTATCAACACTGCAAACAAAGCTTTCCGGAGTGCATGGAAAAGCTTCATGTTTAGAATCAAATCTGGTAGAAGCATCAAGTACCACTACGCTGCAGAAATGTTCATCACATTGATTTCTATAGGCCTATTGATATACCAGTTCCTATTTGCAATTTCTGTTATGCATGTGGACATTGTAATATCGCTTACATTCCTATTTCCTTCGTATTATGTTGCTGTACACCTTAATATACATACTGTCTGAAAATGTGTCCTGTAATTACTGAGCCCTGTCCTCCTTCCATATCTGAGTCTCATCTGAGAACAGAACTCACCTGGTTTCCTCTGAACGGCTGCTGAGGAGTTAGCAGGAGGGGAATGAGAAGGCAAAGAGATACCTAGCATTAGCATCACACTGCTTTGGCTTGCATGGTGTCTATCATGCAAAATAAATACCTAACAACACACACGGAAGCATTATTTTTCTGTTAACATGTAAAGGACCAGAGCTGCCCCTGTACATGCCTGTTTAAAAATAACAACATAATAAAAAAACCTGTGGAGAGAAGAACACATAAAACATCTGTCCCATCCTTTCAGGAAACCAGATTGTACATTGTAAATCATCATCAATTAATCTGATTAATTGTATTAATCAAACAACTCTTTCAAATCGCAGCAAATATTTCAGGAGAGACATAATATTTAGCGTTGTATATACCACAGTTTTCCTCACATACACATAGTTAAAGCTAGAGAGGCATAAATCCCAGCTCCTGTAGAGGGCCTGATGTGGATTTATGATGTTGTGAGGTTTGTGGATATCTAGAACACCCCCGGACCCATCGTCTAGCCCCCCCTACCATCCTCCAACCACCCCCAGAGTTCACTTCACTGCCGACCCAAATCCTTTCTGCACACCATCACAACCTCCTCTGACTTCACATTGGCTTATAGGAATGCACACTGTTTACTCCTTCAGGGTTTCAGCATCATTTTCATCGGGGGAAAAAATAATTGAAAGTTACAGCCCTGAAACTCAACACCCAGAGGCCCAATGCTGGAAGCCTCGGAGGATGTTGAACCTACATAAAATGTGTAAAGTCTATATTATTTCTAGCTGTAACACATTGAATTTACACAAATGATGTAACCTCGCAACGGGACGCCATGTATTCTCACATGGCTATGCTGTAGCTGTCCGCAGCTATCCCTCCTTAACCTCAAGACATCTTAACCCTGGCCACCCGGCCAAAGCTGAGTGTGTGTGTGTGTGTGTGCGTGTGTGTGGCTGGAACGGTTGTAAAAGCTAAATGCCAACAGATTTCTTTAATCAGTCCCTGAGAGCAACATGTAGTGGGAGGAAATTAAACAGATCTTAATTAAGAAGGACTGTATTAGACGTTTAAAGTGCCAGGCTAATACACCATATCAGATATTAATTTGATTCAAAGCAATTAACGCTAGCTGCCGTGGTTAGATTTCTGGCTGGCCTGCCGCACTGGAGGCCATTCAATTCCCACCCAACCAACCAGCGTGTGGGAAGAGGGTTTTTTGTATTTGTTTGATAGATAGCAAGTGGTTACAGTGGAGGGCATGCACTCAAAATGGCCACTCAATCGTGATATCTGCATGGAGGCTGTAAATTCCCACTGAACGTGTGGGAAGAGGATTATTTATATCTTGTGCTGATAGCTGTAGCTATGTATAGTGGTTATAGTGGTAGAGTGGAGGGCATGATGTAGGTCCTCAAAATGGCCACTCAGTCCTGCTACCTGTGCCCATGTTGTTAACTGACGGCCATGTTGTTAACTGGCGACTATGTTGTTAACTGATGGCCATGTTGTTAACTGACGGACATATTTTACTCATGTTAATGTGACATGGTCGACAAACACTCACTGGATATTGCAACATAAAAATACTTTGTTTTGTTCTCCTTTAAGGAAACCCAAAATGGAGGCACCACCTGCAGGAATAGCTAATGTATCAGTAGTTGGAGTAGCCAGATTACGGAGTATGACATTGGCTCACAGGGGTAAAGACAACAGGCGAAGGGCGAAAGACTAAAGAAGGGAGATAGCAGTAGCCTGATAGACAGCATCCCCCCAGGGGATTTGGTGTCCCTGCCGCGTGTGTGTCTGTGTGTGTCTGTGAAATGCTGGGTTGCAATACACATGCAGATAAAGCTTTCCTCCTTCCCTTCACATAGCTGACTGCAGTGTCCAGAGCAAGCCAATGGATGGCAGATAGAAGAACATGTGGTTCCTGTGTAATCCTCTTCCTGCTCCATTTTACCAGCTGCAGCAGCTATCATCGCCATCCTCCATCCCAGCCTACTCAAACTCTAACATCACTTTCAGGCTTGAGACCAGGCACAAATGCCCTCTGCACTCTGCTTGTGTTGGAATTAGGCGCATGCACGCACACAGATACAAACACACACACATACACACACATACACAAGCACACAAGCACACATACACACACACACAAGCACACACACACACATCAGGCAAGTCCTCCCTCTTTTCTTCTCCTGACCTATTTCCATAGTAAGATTATTGTAACTGTTATTTTTCCATGTGTGTTTATTAATCCCCAAAGCTAAGCTCCTAGGCATCGTTTCAGCACTTGTTTAACAGTTTACTTGCCCCAGCCTTCAATTACTAGTGTTTTCACAGGCAGTTTTTATAGTAAAATAAGGCCTTTTTAAACTGCTTATTAAAATGAAGGAAGTTGAAGAAGTCTGATGATGAGGACATAGCAATCAGTTTGTGCATTATATAATCCTACAGCATATGTCGATAGCTCATAATAGCCCTAACATTCTGTATATCTCATTTGTAATTAAAATACCCCTGAGGCATTCAGTCTTTCAAATGTCAAATCTATTAATTTAATTTAATAGGTTTGGGAACACAAAACATTACATTTCAAGGCCATATAAAAAATAATGAATAGAGATAAAATATGCCACATTCCAAATGACTCTGCAGAAATCAATAATAATTTCACACGTTGACTGATGAGACCATTGCCAGCATCCCAAATGGCACCCTATTCCCTATGGGCTCTGGTCAAAAATAGTGCACTACATAGGAAATAGGGTGCCATTTGGGATGGAACATTTGACTGATGATAACACCACTTCACCGCAATAGCCGCCCTATTACCGAACAGCACGGGGGCGAGCAAACGGTGTCTGATTCCAGCCCCTCCGCTCTAACACACCAAGACACTGATACGTCCTGATCCACATGGGCGGACAGATTGAACATGTGTTTTATGGCCATCTGTTTATTGTCTTATTCTGCTGGTGGGCAGTTTAGGGCTGAGCTCTGTGGGCAGGATGAGGGCTGAGGGCTGAGGGCTAGGATAATGATGCTGATTATGTTACAGCTAGGATAGCTAGGCTAACACAGTCATCCTGGCAGACTGGGCTCTATGCGGCTCTGTGGGGATGAGGGCTAAGGGGGCTGGGATAATGATTATGTTAGAGCTAGATAGCGTAACTACGCTAATCCAGTCATCCTGGGCAGTTTAGGGCTGAGCTCTGTGGTGAGGCTGTGGGGATGGGCTGTGAGGATATGGGAGGGCTGGGGGATGATGATTGGGCAGATGTAATGTAATGATGATGATGATGTTTCAACTAGCAAGGCTAACTCAGTCATAATGTGAAGTCTCCCGAGTGGCGCAGTGCCACTAGAGATCCTGGTTCAAATCCAGGCTCTGTCGTAGCCGGCTGCGACCGGGAGACCCATGGGGTGGCACACGATTGGCCCAGCGTCGTCCAGGGTAGGGGAGGGAATGGCCGGAAGGGATGTAGCTCAATTGGTAGAGCATGGCGTTTGCAACGCCAGGGTTGTGGGTTCGATTCCCAGTATGAAGAAAATAACATATATATATATATATATATATATACAGTGAGGGAAAAAAGTATTTGATCCCCTGCTGATTTTGTACGTTTGCCCACTGACAAAGAAATTATCAGTCTATAATTTTAATGGTCGGTTTATTTGAATAGTGAGAGACAGAATAACAACAACAAAATCCAGAAAATAAATTTATTTGCATTTTAATGAGGGAATTAAGTATTTGACCCCTCTGCAAAACATGACTTAGTACTTGGTGGGAAAACCCTTGTTGGCAATCACAGAGGTCAGACTTTTCTTGTAGTTGGCCACCAGGTTTGCACACATCTCAGGAGGGATATTGTCCCACTCCTCTTTGCAGATCTTCTCCAAGTCATTAAGGTTTTGAGCCTGACGTTTGGCAACTCGAACCTTCAACCACTCCTTTGTTGCCTTGGTCGTGTGTTTTGGGTCATTGTCATGCTGGAATACCAATCCACGACCCATTTTCAATGCCCTGGCTGAGGGAAGGAGGATCTCACCCAAGGTTTGACAATACATGGCCCTGTCCATCGTCCCTTTGATGCAGTGAAGTTGTCCTGTCCCCTTAGCAGAAAAACACCCCCAAAGCATAATGTTTCTACCTCCATGTTTGACGGTGGGGATGGTGTTCTTGGGGTCATAGGCAGCATTCCTCCTCCTCCAAACACAGCGAGTTGAGTTGATGCCAAAGAGCTCGATTTTGGTCTCATCTGACCACAACACTTTCACCCAGTTCTCCTCTGAATCATTCAGATGTTCATTGGCAAACTTCAGACGGCCTGTATATGTGCTTTCTTGAGCAGGGGGACCTTGCGGGCGCTGCAGGATTTTGGTCCTTCACAGCATAGTGTGTTACCAATTGTTTTCTTGGTGACTATGGTCCCAGCTGCCTTGAGATCATTGACAAGATTCTCCCGTGTAGTTCTAGGCTGATTCCTCACCGTTCTCATGATCATTGCAACTCCACGAGGTGAGATCTTGCATGGAGCCCCAGGCCGAGGGAGATTGACAGTTATTTTTCTTCCATTTGCGAATAATCGCACCAACTGTTGTCACCTTCTCACCAAGCTGCTTGGTGATGGTCTTGTAGCCCATTCCAGCCTTGCCTGACATCCTTGGAGAGCTCTTTGGTCTTGGCCATGGTGGAGAGTTTGGAATCTGATTGATTGATTGCTTCTGTGGACAGGTGTCTTTTATACAGGTAACAAACTGAGATTAGGAGCATTTCCTTTAAGAGTGTGCTCCTAATCTCAGCTCGTTACCTGTATAAAAGACACCTGGTAGCCAGAAATCTTTTTGATTGAGAGGGGGTCAAATACTCATTTCCCTCATTAAAATGCAAATCAATTTATAACATTTTTTACATGTGTTTGTCTGGATTTTTGTTGTTGTTATTCTGTCTCTCACTGTTCAAATAAACCCACCATTAAAATTATAGACTGATAATTTCTTTGTTAGTGGGCAAACATACAAAATCCCCAGGGGATCAAATACAATTTTCCCTCACTTTATAAAAAATTATGTATGCACTCACTAACTGTAAGTCGCTCTGGATAGGAGTGTCTGCTAAATGACTAAAATGTTTAAAAGAAATTCAGCTAAAGTCTCAGGTAGCTAAGCTAACCTAGTCATGATTGCTAGTTGCTAATTAAGCTTATGCTAGATACAGCTAGGCTAACCTAGTTGTCCTATGGGGCATAGGGCAGGCTTTGATGTTAATGGTGCTGCTGATGATGGTTCAGCTAGCTAGGGCTAACCTAGTCATCCTGTGGGGCTGAGGCCTGATGAAGATGCTTCAGCTAGGCTAGGCTAAACCCAATCATCTTGTTTCAGCTGCTATGCTATAGGCTAAACTAACCCATTGTCACTTGATTAGTTTAGTTTACTTTTGTTTTGTTCATGTACACATTCAAACGCTAAACACTGAATTTGACTATACTGTACATTGTATACATGGCCTATAAGCAGGCTAGGTTGAAGTTAACAACTGTGAAAACTATGAGCTGAGCATACGTCATATAGCCCATCCCAGTCTAAATGCTAAATGCTTCTTAGGCCTAGTGGGCCCTGCCATCTGCCTGCTGTATGAAGCCTGCTCCAGGGCCCTCTAGGATAACTCTAACTATAGCTGTGTGTGTGTGTGTGTGTGTGTGTGTGTGTGTGTGTGTGTGTGTGTGTGTGTGTGTGTGTGTCTTTAGCCATGCAGTCAGCCTGCCTTACACACACACACACACACACACACACACACACACACACACACACACACACACACACACACACACACACAGTAAACACTTACAGGTCCAATAGATTGCACCCATTACTCATTAGCGTAACACATGATGCAGCATCAAAATCCTCAGTCAGCCTCACAGACACTACAGACCTAAGAACAGTGGGGTCTCTAATGTCTCATGTGCTGATGGTGATGATTAGCAATGTGGGCAAAATATGCTCTCTGTACTGTTATGCAGTGCAAGAGTGTCTGAAGAAAAAACATTGCTTTAGCAGTTGTAGACACACTGTAACAATAAGAACTCCCCATAAGGCGTTGTCGATTGCAGATGTCAGTTTGAATTTAGTGTGGCATTTGTCCCAACGTTTCCTGGTCAAATTAGCCATTTCTGCTCTCATTATCCTCCTAATTATGCTTCAGCATCTCTGCGGCGTAACCAACATTCAGCCACATCAATTAATCGGAGGGAGAGATATGGAGGGGTGGGAGAGACAGAGAGAGAGAGAGAGAAAGAGAGAGAGAGAGAGAGAGAGAGAGAGAGAGAGAGAGAGAGAGAGAGAGAGAGAGAGAGAGAGAGAGAGAGAGAGAGAGAGAGAGAGAGAGAGAGAGAGAGAGAGAGAGAGAGAGAGAGAGAGAGAGAGAGAGAGAGAGAGAGAGAGAGAGAGAGAGACAGAGAGAGAGAGAGAGAGAGAGAGAGAGAGAGAGAGAGAGAGAGAGAGAGAGAGAGAGAAAGAGAGAGAGAGAGCGAGAGAGAGAGAGAGAGAGAGAGAGAGCGAGAGAGACTGGAAAGCTGTGTGCGTGCTGGACACAGGGGGCTGGTCCAGTTAACACAGCAGGAGAGGGCTCTCAGTGCTGTGCTCCTGTCTAGTGGCATTTGTCCTCTCCACCAATAGGAGTGATGCGTTGTAAATTAGAAGCACTGCCCTGCGGCGGCGACATGGCCCTCTATTCAACCGTCGTCCTGAATCACAAGCAACCTATTAAATCTCAGTTGTTTTAGCACAAGAATGTTATCGCTCCCATGGCAGTTTTGTGTCAGCCTGAGAGATGCTCTCAAACGACTGATGTATCTCTTCTCCTCTCCTAATTGTTAGACAGTGGCTGAGAGAGAATGGAACCAGGCTAAAGGATAACGACCAGTCACTGAGCCTGACCACAGTGCAGCGGACATGTTGTATGGCTTTCTGAACAATGCTAAGACATACAGTATCTTGTGTTTTGGAATGCTAAGCATAGCAGTGGAGTGGAGTAACTAGCTAGTATCCAAAAGAAAAAATAAATGTTTGCGCTATCCATAGCATGAAACCCTTAAAATAATTATGACACAACTGCAAACCCTATCTGAGAACCCAAAATGGGAAAAAGAGCTGCAGTATAAGGTAACGAGCCACAAATGGAGTACTCAGTGTGCATTCATCCCCTGCATTTCAAGATGGAGTCGCGTCATCCTTCAACCACGTCACTCTGGCCTAACCAGCCAGAAAGTGACCTAACCAGGCAGGAACAGGAAGTGGGTCAGCAGTTAATCAAACTCAGTCATCAGGGGTCTGTAGTCACACAGTCACCAATAACACCCCAAACCAATGAAGAAGAGGAAGGACGTGATGTTGTGTGAGAGATATGGTAGTTTCCTGTCTCATGAAGGCAGAACTAAGGACTAAAGTAGGAATTTACTATGAGCTTCGTCAGAGTACTACATTTCAATAAGATACATAGCAGAGACAGCCTTGGCATAAGTGACGAAGAGGAGAAAGATAAAGCTGTTCCTTATTATTCAAACCGTTTTGTACCTTCTGGCCCCTGTAACACTTGCAGGAGCTGAATATATTTAATGGGAAGAAAAAGAACTGAACATTGTAATATGACTCTTATCAAACAATATTGCATCCCTGTACAGATTTCTCATAAAGGTAATAATGGAAAGCCGAGAGGGTATATCCTGGTATGTCACTTCCAATATAACTCCCACATACAACATACAGTTAATTTTAAATAAACTGTGAAAGAGGAACCACCCACACAGAGATGTCCTGGTTCTCTATTAGCGCTAAATCTGTGGACATTTTCTTGTACATTCAAATCAAATCAAATCAAATGTATTGGTCACATACACATGGTTAGCAGATGTTATTGCGAGTGTAGCGAAATGCTTGTGATTCAAACACAAAGTTGCTTGTACGAACAGTGTAGAAAAACCTTTGAGAAAACAGTCAGTTAATTAAATTAAAATATTGTATAAACACTTTTAGCATTCATTATTTGTACCTTGCTATCTACATTCAACAAAGACATTGGTCGGTAAGACTGAATCATCTTACCTTCGCTGCAGGTCCGTCCCGTATATCCAGTTTTGGAGCATTCACAGTAGGGTTCTCCATCAGCCATGGAGCAGTGGCCTCCGTTCTCACACGGGTTCTCTGTACAGAGACCCATCATCTCCAGACGCACCTTCTGGCTGTTGATCAGCGTGGGAACCTTGTTTCCATAATTCAGGTCTGTGATAACTCCTTTGAACGGTGGCAGCTCTCTAACCGTCGGCAGGGTGATGGCCGAGGTCCTGATGTCTCCGGGTACACCTCCGAGGAAGAGGTCGCTGACGATCTTCATGAACTGGCGCTGTGGTCGAACCTCGTCCGCCTTGGTCTGCCCATCCAGGGCTAGGATCGTTCTGAGGTTGTGTCGGCTGACTGTAGCAAAGTGCCAGAGGCTGTCGTTGACCGATTTGTCTGAGGTGACCGTGGTCTCGGCGCAGTCGACACTGAAGCAGAGCTGGAGCTTCCCGTCCGTTACCGTGAGGAGCAGGAAGTCGCAGTAGCCGCCATCGTCAAAGTAGAGGATCAGGGCGTCGGACGCGGCTGTTTTGAACTGGAAGGTGAGCTCACTTCTGGTGCTGGCGTCCCAGCGGACATACCGAGCCCACTGACCCTCGGAGCCTGTGAACTCCAGACCCTGACACAGGCCCAGCAGAGTACTGAGTAGCAGGAGAACACGCTGGGAGAGACCAAAGGGATTCATTGTAGAAAAAATATGTAGGATAGACTGTGGGGTTAAATGTTAGAGGGAGAGATCCTTAGATTGACAATAGCATCAGGTGTAGTTTTTTGTTTCAAAGACTGATATATTTAATGTACTGTATATCCCACACGTACAATGTTTTAGTTAAGAAGATGAAGCAATATCCTTTTGATTGTGATATAGATCAGAGGCTATTAAAAGGCGAAAATCCTCCAATCAAATCCAAGTCTTCCAAACCGAGTAGAGAGGCAATGGAGTAAATATCCGTATTCCTACCTAAGGATCGATAATGCTGATCCTTAGTGTGTTCTGTCAGTGATACAGAGGCCCATCAGATGAGTTTCCTTTGAGGCGACTGCAAGGATTAAAACAGACGGTGACCATCTTGAGTTCAGATCCGTAGCCACGCCCCATGGTACTGTACTGTAGTTCTGTTCTAGTCCACTTTCAGGCCTTACAGAACTTCCTGTAACTGTAAAACAGAAATTCCATCATTATTCTGTATAGTTACTCAGCTCACCAAAAAACATGATTTGACTGTAGGTTCCACAAAGAGAGCAACATAACAGTCTAAATCAGCATTAAATGTTTAAGTCCAGCTTTAGGCCTACCAGAGCTGTAACTGAAAAACAACAGGAATTCTACCATTACTCGCACCTAAGAGTACCAGCTCACCAAAAGCATTCATTGACTATTGGCTAATGGCTAATTGCCCCTGAGGGGATAAATAAAGTTATATTGAATTGAATATAGCTACCAGAAATAAAGGTTTAAAACACATCAAATCATCATAAATATAATGATTTACAAGTATACCTTCCAAACATCAAGAAAATTGCCCTTATACAACCCATAAATATATAGATAGTACTACTGCCTTTTATGTCCCGCAATCAACTTTTGAGAGGAGCCTAGTTTGTAAAACTCTGATTTTGTCGCATCTCAGTGGTAATTAAGTAATAAGTAGTATAAACATACATTAAAGGTTGATCATCATTTCTTTCAGTTCTGGATATGGTCTACCAATCACTTGTTTTATCTGAATAGCAACTGGATCTTTGGGCTTTAACATTACTTATGATTATATACAGAGATTATATACAGAGTACTACAGTATGCGACCATGCATTTTTGTGTGCAAAATAATGTTTTCACCACGGCCTGTAGGGGCAGGTTGCGGGCCCGACTGTTTTCTATACTGAGTATTGCCAACCCAGACAGTCTTTCCTGAGACATTGTGCATTATACAGTGCATTCGGAAAGTATTCATATCTCTTCACTTTTTCCAAATTTTGTTATGTTACAGCATTATTCTAAAATTGATTCAATATTTTTTTCCCCTGATCAATCTACACATAATATCCCATAATAAAAAATGGAAATTACACATTTACATAAGTATTCAGACCCTTTACTCAGTACTTTGTTGAAGCACCTTTGGCAGTGATTACAGCCTCAAGTCTTATTGTGTATGACGCTACAAGCTTGGCACAACTGTATTTGGGGAGTTCTCCCATTATTCTCTGCAGATCATCTCAAGCTCTGTCATGTTGGATGGGGAGCGTTGCTGCACAGCTATTTCCAGGTCTCTCCAGAGATGTTCGATCGGTTTCAAGTCCGAGCTCTGGCTGGGCCACTCAAGGACATTCAGAGACTTGTCCCGAAGCCACTCCTTGTTGCACAAGGACGCGTTGTCTTAGGTTCGTTGTCCTGTTGGAAGGAGAACCTTCACCCCAGTCTGAGGTCCTGAGCGCTCTGGAGCAGGTTTTCATCAAGGATCTCTCTGTACTTTGCTCCGTTCATCTTTCCCTCGATCCTGACTAGTCTCCCAGTCCCTGCCGCTGAAAAACATCCCCACAGCATGATGCTGCCACCACCATGCTTCACCTTAGGGATGGTATTGGCCAGGTGATGAGCTGTGCCTGGTTTCCTCCAGACGTGAGTGTTCATTCTTGGTTTCGTCAGACCAGAGAATCTTGATTCTCATGGTCAGAGAGTCCTTTAGGTGCCTTTTGGCAAACTCTAAGTGGGCTGTCGTGCCATTTACTGAGGAGTGGCTTCCGTCTGGCCACCCTACCATAAAGGCCTGATTGGTGGAGTGCTGCAAAGATGGTTGTCCTTCTGGAAGGTTCTCCCATCTCCACAGAGGAACACTGGAGCTTTGTCAGAGTGACCATCGGGTTCTTGGTCACCTCCCTGACCAAGGCCCTTCTCCCCCGATTGATCATTTTGGCCAGGCGGGCAGCTCTAGAAAGAGTCTTGGTGGATCCAAACTTCTTCCAGTTAAGAATGATGGAGGCCATTGTGTTCTTGGGGACCTTCAATGATGCAGACATTTTTTGATACCCTTCCCCAGATCTGTGCCTCGACACAATCCTGTCTCGGAGCTCTACGGACAATTACTTCGACCTCTTGGCTTGGTTTTTGTTCTGACATGCACTGTCAACTGTGGGACCTTACAGTTGAAGTCGGAAGTTTACATACATTTAGGTTGGAGTCATTAAAACTAGTTTTTCAACCAATCCACACATTTCCTGTTAACAAATTATAGTTTTGGCAAGTCGCTTAGGACATCTACTTTGTGCATGACACAAGTCATTTTTCCAACAATTGTTTACAGACAGATTATTTATCTTATAATTCACTTTATCACAATTCCAGTGGGTCAGAAGTTTACATACACTAAGCTGACTGTGGCTTTAAACAGCTTGGAAAATTCCAGAAAATTATGTCATGTCTTGAGTCAATTGGAGGTGTACCTGTGGATGTATTTCAAGGCCTACCTTCAAACTCAGTGTTTCAAAGATCGTACTTTTTGGAGAAAGTCCTCTGGTCTGATGAAACAAAAATAGAACTGTTTGCCCATAATGACCATCGTTATGTTTGGAGGAAAAAGGGGAATCCTTGCAAGCCGAAGAACACCATCCCAATCGTGAAGCACGGGGGTGGCAGCATCATGCTGTGGGGGTGCTTTGCTGCAGGAGGTTCCGGTGCACTTCACAAAATAGATGGCATCATGAGGAAGGAAAATTATGTGGATATATTGAAGCAACATCTCAAGACATCAGTCAGGAAGTTAAAGCTTAGTCGCAAATGGGTCTTCCAAATGGACAATGACCCCAAGCATACTTTCAAAGTTGTGGAAAAATGGCTTAAGGACAACAAAGTCAAGGTATTGGAGTGGCCATCACAAAGTCCTGACCTCACTCTTATAGAACTTTTTTGGGCAGAACTGAAAAAGCGTGTGCGAGCAAGGAGGCCTACAATCCTGACTCAGTAACACCAGCTCTGACAGGAGGAATGGGCCAAAATTCACCCAACTTATTGTGGGAAGCTTGTGGAACGCTACCCAAAACATTTGACCCAAGTTAAACAAATGAAAGGCAATGCTATCAAATACTAATTGAGTGTATGTAAACTTCTGACCAACTGGGAATGTGATGAAAGAAATAAAAGCTGAAATAAATCATTCTCTCTAGTATTATTCTGACATTTCACATTCTTAAATAAAGTGGTGATCCTAACTGACCTAAAACAGGGAATTTTTACTAGGATTAAATGTCAGGAATTGTGAAAAACTGAGTTTAAATGTATTTGGCTAAGGTGTATGTCAACTTCTGACTTCAACTGTATATAGACAGGTGTGTGCCTTTCCAAATCATGTCCAATCAATTTAATTTACCACAGGTGGACTCCAATAATGTTGTAGAAACACCTCAAGGATAATCAATGGAAACAGGATGCACCGGAGCTCAATTTTGAGTCTCATAGCAAAGGGTCTGAATAGTTATGTAAATAAGGTATTTCCGTTTTTAATTTTTAATACTTAATTAACAATTTGTATATTGTATCTTTAACCTTATACATACAGGAAAGTAGGCATACATGTGTCCTCAACCAGCCTTCTGCCCTTGTAGTTGTATTGGCCTGGCCATGGTCTCTCGAGCCCCAGACAAAAGCCTAGTCCAATCATGACGATACCAGAGCAATGTACTCTGACACACAATAGGCCCTTTAATCACCACCTGCCTGTTCTGAATAGTTAATCTATCTGCAGAGAGCAGCCAGCCTGCTATTGAGTTTTGGTAACTGATACCCTATGTTAATACAATGCGGTGGCTCTCATTGACAACCACCATGCTAGGCCTGGACCTCCTCTCTCTTTTTGTATGCGTCCCAAATGACACCCTATTCCCTACACAGTAAAGTACTTTTGACCGGAGCCTTATGAGCCTTCATCAAAAGTAGTGCACTATATAGGGAATATGGTGCAATTTGGTACAGAGACATTCACAACCATCATGCTTGGGTATATATTTATCATATTTATTTATTTATCAGCTGGTAAGGTACTAGTTAGGGTTGCCATTCAGAAGTCGTAGGCCTAGTAATTATCACTGTCTAAAGGTAAATCCATTTGGGGATAGTAGGCCTAGAGAGGTTAAAGGGCCTGGAAGGGTGTAGTGACCTCTGACCCATTGATACGCCCATGTTATTACTCCCATAATGAGAGATATGTGCAGTAGGCTTAGTGTGCATCCCAGATGCCACCCTATTCCCTCCCTACATAGGGCTCTGGTCAAAAGTAGTGCACTATGTAGGGAAGAGGGTGCCATTTTGGACAAAGACCTAGTATCAGCTAATAAGGTACTAGGGTTGCCATTCAGAAGTCATGGTAATAATAAGGGGCCATGGTCTCAATGAAACCTGATATCCAGCTAGCCTTTCTATGAACATTGCCCGTGCTGCTTCTCCCTATACCTGCTCCAGTCCATCAGGATTAGACCAGTTATTGTGTGCATAATGCTTTCGGATCAGGTGTCCTTCTCTTGAATTAAAACAATGTTTCAGGGGTTATATTACAGATTCAGGGACTCCATTATAATAAACGGTTGGCTTAGCTCCTCTGTATTGGTCTAAGTTATTTTGTTATTAGGTCTGTAATTGCTGTTGAAGCTAAAACGAATGCATTACGCATAACCCTATAAACCCTATATTTCCCGTTACAAATACGCTTAATTATTTAACGGCAGTGGCACGCGAAACCGTTACAGTATAGACATTGACTTGACATAAATGATTAATTTGTCTTAATTGTTGGAGATACAGTATATTGACAACGGTTTCTGTCGACGACTCGACCGGCCGTAATGTATCTCGCAGTCCGTGTGAGCTGAACTCTACTCTCTCTGACTCCCTCCCGCTGCGTTCTTTATCTGTCACATTCACTCTGCACGGAGATTCTCTCTCATTGAAGGGTCGGTTTAATTTCGCATAAAATCACGCCAAACAGACTTTGACACGCGATGGAGCTCCACACCGCTGCTTCGAAATGCACAACGTGTCAAGCACACTTTTCAGCTTTGGAATTTTCTGTCATTACCTACAGAAAATAATGTAATATAGGCTAAATGAGTGCTCGTAGTTTGACTCTTACAGTGTTTATGGTCCACATGAGCTATTTCAATTCAAATATAGGCCTACATTCCTGACTAAAACGTGTGACAATCCACATGTTTTAAACATCAGTTTGAAGGGTTGCCTTGAAATATAAATATGTAGCCTAAATCTTACACAAAACAGCCTGCTAGGATGCCCCGGCCACATGCCTGGTTTAGAAAAGTTGAATTCTTAGACTAGGTCATATCTGCTACCATAATAAACTATTCCTATCATTTAAAATAAAATATTTTAAAGAAGGCGCAAAGACAGATCATTTAAACAGAGATTCAGTAAAACGTAACCTACTTCGTGATGCTGTCTCTCCTTGAGCTTTTCTCCCGCTCCATGCACGAGGGCAGTCTGGAGGATGTGAGGATATGACGGATGAGTCGTTAGATGATTTGGGTTCGTTCCTTCGTGTTTTGGAACATAATTGCAAGATTACAGAGGGGTTTATGAAATCGTCGAAATAGTTAATATTACGCTTTTCCCATGTAATTCCATGTAATTCAGATGACTAGTCCCTGAATGCTCGGCGCAATGTGTGGAGCGCATTTATGGGTCATTCCAAAAAAAGAGTGCCTTTTTCGTCCATTTGATATTTTAAATAGAAATTGTGCAACAATATTGCATTTTTATTCATGTTATATTAAATGAAGTGCTCTTTAATATAGACCACATGGATAATTCAATAAATGCTTGCTGAAGTGCCAAAATTCAGCATTTTAATGTCCCTCCTTCAACCTTGCATTTCTAGGAAGATTTTAACCCAGTTAATCCAAAAATGTCTCCAAGTTTCACCATCATTGTAAAGCCCTCATTATTTTCTTGCTTTGACAAAGTCATTTCTGAAGAGTATTATTTATTTCATGTGATTAGTGATTCATTTACATATGTCCCTCATTTTATGGTCAATCCTATTAAGTGAACTGAACTCTCGTTTTAATATGGAGAAACTGTTCCTTTAAAAAAAATTGAGTAAAAGCAGGTGATCTGGTTCTACTCTTTTTGACAATTTTCTGGTGTTTTGTGGTGGAAAACTGAGAGGGTCTAACCATACCACGTCAACCCGGTAGATAGACAGGCTTGAAATGTTTTAACAATTACATTTTTGGGTGAAACTTGCATTGAATTGCCACTCCCTGTTGCACACAACAAGCTTCCATTCCCCATGGCACAAGGGGATTTATGGCTGATTTAAGAAGAAATCGTCAACCCTGTTATGGTCAACCATGTTACTTTATTTGGCACTTAATGGGCACTTACTATGGTTTTTATTTTTTATTTAACCTCTTGAGAACGTGTTTTTTTTTGTTAAGTTGAACATGTGCTCTTTATGACAGAATGTTAAAATTACGTGGAATCAAAAGTTTTTTACACTTCTCAAAAGGCACAGAATTGGCGGAATTACCCTTTTACAGCAGTTTAATGAACCGAAACTTTTCAATGCATGCATTTCGCTCCTCAGCTTGACGAGCTATGTGTAGCCTAATAATATGCCTTGACCTTATCCACAAGTTTTTTGTTTCAAATGCCATATTAGCCTAATTAACGAGTTTGTGTTTTGTGTGGACACATGATCTTTTCCAAAAATCGTCCATGCAAAATAAATGTGTCATCCAAAAATAAGCTTGTGAATAATTACAAAATCAACCCCACACCGTGTTAAAAGCCATAGCCTAGGCTACTTTAGTATTTTTACCGGCTAAACTCAATATAATAAAGAACAGACCCGCTCATATATATATATATATATATATATATATATATAGAGAGAGAGAGAGAGAGAGAGAGAGAGAGAGAGAGAGAGAGAGAGAGAGAGAGAGAGAGAGAGAGAGAGAGAGAGAAAACAACGATTCTTACCTTTATTTCTGTAAAGTAGATCCAAACAATATCACAATAATCCAAAACAAAGTCCCATATACAGCAAAACGCTCTTTGGTTTTAGCACATCCAGTATAGGCTCGTGATGCTGATGGTGATGCTGAGGGGATGAAAAGGTTATTAACAGTGAAGCGCGCGGCGCAGTAGCCTAGTGCTGAACAGAACAGCAGTCCTCTCTCTATCTCTGTCCCCGGCTCGAGCCTGGCTCTCTCTCTCTGTGAACGCGCTTATCCCAGAGCGGTTCGCTCTACTCAGCGCAACTGATGGGCTCGCACTGGACTCTCACCCACTCTCACGTCCCCGCTACTCACTCCCCAACACACGCAATTTAAAGACGTAGGAAAGACGACTGAAAGGAGGGAAAGTTTGGCCCTCAGGCCAAGCAAGCCTAATTGCAGCGTGCTGAGCTATCGGAATGTTGTAGCCTATTTGTTTTGAGTTGTTTTGTGGTTATTTGCCAGTCGTTGTGATTCTCATTATGAGCCACATTTCATTATAAGCCTAATTCCCCTACTAGGAGAGGCTACTTGTGCTGGCCCTCTCGGGGATTAGTATTCTAAATAAGAAATTGGGAAAGTGAAAACTTGACTTGTTTTGCAGTTGTCATGCAATGAAACGGTACAATTGCCTAGTGTGGGGAACTCTCTCGAATCTGAATGCAGTGACGCTGTCCATGGTGCTGAAGTGATAAACAGAGACGGGCAGCTTGGATGTTTCACGAGTCACGACTGCTGATGGGTGACACATTTTAAATAGCTTATGAGTCACTTATGGTAGATATTTGTTACCTTTGGTAGTCCTCCTTTTGGCCCAGCTTATCAACAAACCTGACCAGGACAAAGTCATCAATTGACCTACATTACAATAGGCTATTATTACTGAATTAAATGTAAAGTTTATATCATGCCAAGGTAGGCCTAAGGTTATACTATAATGATGCTGTTGCCACTCTTACTTGGCAATGCAAGCTGATGGTTTTGCTCTAAAATGCGTCCTGGCCCTTGCCAGTCCTATAGGGTAGCCCTGTTTTGTAGGGCTGAGATCAAAGCTAATCTGGTGTAGTGACATATGAGGTAGGTTTAGGTGGCTAAACAATGTACAGATATAATGAAAAGATCAGTAGCTATTTCTAATGAGAGAGGGGGGGGAGAGAGCGGGATGGAGGGAGGGGAGAGGGAGGGAGACAGTAACTCCCCTGATAAATAATAGAATAGCATGGGGTAATAGCATGTGTATACACACACACACATGCACAAACACACACAAACACACACACACACACACACACACACACACGTCTGGGCAGTGATTATATAAACATGTTCATAATGTGGAGCACTGTTCATGACAGCACTACAGCCTCAAGGACCCTTTGTCAGATATAACAGTTGTGTCTTCTCTTTCTTCATAAAAAAAGACAAATCAATTACAGTACATTGAACAAACAGGTTTAAAGATCCTCCACCTGAACATTTCATGAGATACAATGATTTCCTTGACCTGGAAATCGAACTGCTCATTTTACTGTGGAAATCACATAAATATTTTACACCGTGAAAGAGCAGCAGGCTAGCCTAGTCATCCCTCATCACCGTAGCCATCCTAATCATTCTGGGATAATAACGTTTTAAATTAATTTAATTGGATTTGTTAGACTAGTGGTCTAGTACTCCTTCGTCAGTCTGGAGGAGGACAGTGACCCTTTCCCCTCAGTGACTTCTCCCCCACTGAGAATTACATGTGACGTGTGACATGTGACCTGGCTCAATGATCCAAGAGGTGACAGGTTGTCCTCTCCACTACACCAGGGGCTCCTGAGTCATGGCATTACACTTCCTGCTCTCTTCATCCCCCTGTCTCTTTTCTCTCTCTCTCTCTCTCTCTCTCTCTCTCTCTCTCTCTCTCTCTCTCTCTCTCTCTCTCTCTCTCTCTCTCTCTCTCTCTCTCTCTCTTTTCTCCTCTCTCTCTCTCTCTCTCTCTCTCTCTCTCTCTCTCTCTCTCTCTCTCTCTCTCTCTCTCTCTCTCTCTCTCTCTCTCTCTCTCTCTCTCCTCCTCTCTCTCTCTCTCTCTCTCTCTCTCTCTCTCTCTCTCTCTCTCTCTCTCTCTCTCTCTCTCTCTCTCTCTCTCTCTCTCTCTCTCTCTCTCTCTCTCTCTCTCTCTCTCTCTCTCTCTCACTCTCTCACTCTCTCTCTATCCCTCTATTTCTCTATCCTCCTATCTCTCTCTTTATCTCACACTCCACCTCCCTTTTTACGTCATACAGTTCTGTATTCCTGCTCTCTTCATTCCCGTCTCCCTGTCACTTTATCTCTCTATCTATCCCTATCTCTATTTTCCCTGTCCCTGTTCTACCTTTTTCGCTCCGTCTCTAAATTCCTTCCCTTAAAGAACCACATATATTATGAGAGTTGACATATATCCTGAAGTTGTCAAACATTAGAAGCCTTTCTATGTCAATGTTGTGTTTACTGTACAGTACTTTCACATAAAGTGTTTAAGGCAAAGACACACTGTCTAATTACAGTAGTTTCAGTATGACTGTCCATGTTTCTGTTTCTGCAAAGGTATTTTTGAATCATGTGCCAAATATAGCTATGCCCCTGCATCTATTCATATAGAACACAGGTGCACAGAGGGGTCCCGAGTTTCTCAAAGGTCAAATTTTGAAGTTGTTCCAAACGTCAAATTTCGAAGTGTTTAAGGATAAGTTATGAATTAATTCCACATTTTTAAGGTTAGGGTTAAGTTTAGGCATTAACTCCGAACTCCTAAGGTTAGGCATTAACTCTGAATGGTTAAGGTAAGTGTTAAGAGTTGGGATAGGCTTAAAACAAAAATATCAAAAACAACTTTCTATCGCTGGATTCGAACATGCAACCTTTTGTAGCCTTTTGTTTTGAACCAGACAGAGGTACTGTAGATGCTTACGCCGATCCGCCATCCCCGTCCACAACACCCTAGCAAAATTGAAACCTAATTGAAGGTAACAGAGCTCACTGCTGCCCCTAGTGGTCGGTTTCAACGTCATCTCCAGACATGGATGGACGTCGAATACTGACTTGTATCACAGGTGACCTGCCTGCTCAAACAGGACACCATCTGCTCCCCTGCTATCTATTAACCATGAAGCCATGAGGACCCTAATCATGCTGCATCATGCTTTACCACCTTCCTGCTATGCACAACACATGTTCCCTCACACACACACATGCATGCACACACACATTGCAACAGGCAAGCCCCAGCTGCCTGCATTGTGTGTGTGTACCTGCCACTGAGTGTGTGCATGCATATCTGTGTGTGCCTGTGTGTGTGTGTGTGTGTGTCTATGTGTGTGTGTGTGTGTGTGTGTGTGTTGGCTGATGAGGCCGTTAGGGGGTCAAAATGATTACACTCCCAAGGATATCTATTAGAAATGAATTTAGCCAGATGCTTCTGGTCAGTAAACAGACAACTGTCCTTTTAAATGGACACCCATTTATCTTCCCTAGTGTGTGTGAGGCATCCACTACTCCCAGGACAAAACCACGGATGCACACACACACACGATCTCTCACACACACACTCCCTCACACACACTCCCTCACACACACACTGGACAGAACTGATGGTGCTAAGCAGGATGGATATTCAGATCAATGAGCAGGAGGCTGTAAGGTGGAGTGAAATAACATGCTGAAATACCAATGATGAGAGACTGATATTTCATCATAAATGTCATGCTAATGTAACCATCAAGCCTTGGGCAGGATATATCCGGTATGTTGGGGCCTTAGAGGGTGTAGAGTTAAAGCTGCTTTTCACACTGACATCAGGCCTTGGGAAAGATATAGTGATACAGTGGGGGCCATATAGGGTTGTATACTTGTAGATAGCAGACCTGGGTTCAAACACTATTTTAAATCCAGTCTGCCTGGAGTGCCAGCTGGGTAGGATTTGTACTTTTCTAACTATTCCATTGGTTCCATTGCAACAGGCAAGCTCAATCAAGCCCAGGGAAACTATTTGAAAGGATTTCAAATAGTATTTAAACCCAGTTGTGATAGACAGAAAAAGCTGAAAAAGCAGGAGGAGGAGTTTCACTTCAATGGGTTTTCCACCATAATGAGGAGAAGAATGTGTCAGGGAGGGTTTAGTCTGACGCAGACTTAACACCATCTCAGACCGCAGTCACACACTCGCACACACAAGCATGCAGGCACGCACACACATACACACACAAGCACACACACACATGCCTACGCATACACACTCTCACCTTCATCTGAACGCAGAGAGTGTTCTGCACTCCTGGGTACCTGCATGTTTTACCGCATCCCTCCCAGCCTGCATAGACAATCCACTGACTCCTCACAGAGAGAGAGAGAATACCAAGGAGTGTTGCATTCATCACCCTCTGATCCTGTGGTGTCATGACTGAGGCTATCTATCTATCGCAGGGTTAGCCAAATGGTTTTATTTGGCCCCTCCAAGTTTTCTGCGCAACTGTTGGACATAAAAAAACGGTATAAACACCAGCAAATTAGATTCCAGTGATTTTAATTTTGGAAATCTATTCCAAAGTATTCCCACGCATAATAGAGAGATATGGACTGAGTGTACAAAACATAAAGAACACCTTCCTAGTACTGAGTTGAACAGCTTCAATTCGTTGGGACACGGACTCTACAAGGTGTCGAAAACGTTCCACAGGGATGTTGGTCCATCTTGACTCCAATGCTTCCCACTATTGTGCCAAGTTGGCTGGATGTCCTTTGGGTGGTGGACCATTATTGATACACACGGGAAACTGTTGAGTGGAAAAAACCCAACAGTGTTGCAGTTTTTGACACAAACTGGTGCGCCTGGCATCCACTACCATACCCTGTTCAAAGGCACTTAAATATTTTGTCTTGCCCATTCACCCTCTGAATGGCACACATACACAATCCATGTCTCAATTGTCTCAAGGCTTAAAAATCATTATTTAACCTGTTTCCTCCCCTTCATCTACACTGATTGAAGTGGATTTAACAAGTGACATCAATAACGGATCTTATGTTTCACCTGGTCAGTCTATGTCATGGAGAGAGCAGGTGGCCTTATAGTTTTGTACACTCAGTGTACAATATGTGATTGTGTACAAATGTAAGCAATGTTTGAAATGATTATGTTCTTGTCAAATATTATATTTGTTTGGGCTTCTTGTGTTCAATTTGCAGTCTACAAATTATTTGTAATTATGTTCCGGCCCCCTGATCATCCACTCAAGAAAAAGACTGCGGCTAAATCTATACTGAACAAAAATATAAATGCAACACGCAACAATTTCAAAGATTTGATTGAGTCACAGTTTTTATGAGGGAATCAGTCAATTGAAATATATTCATTAGGCCCTAATCTATGGATTTCACATGATTGGGAATACAGATATGCATCTGTTGGTCACAGATACCTTTAAAAAAGTGGGCCTCACAATGGGCCTCAGGATCTCGTCACTGTATTTCTGTGGATTCAAATTGCCATCGATAAAATGGAATTGTGTTCATTGTCCGTAGCTTATGCTTGCCCATACCAAGACCCCACCGCCACCATGGGGCACACTGTTCACAACGTTGACATCAGCAAACCGCTCGCCCACACGACGCCATACACGTGGTCTGCGGTTGTGAGACCGGTTGGACGTAATGCCAAATTCTCTAAAACGACATTGTAGGCTTCTTATTAACATTAAATTATCTGGCAACAGCTCTGGTGGACATTCCTGCAGTCAGCATGCCAATTGCACGCTCTCTCAAAACTTAAGACATCTGTGGCATTGTGTTGTGTGACAAAACTGCACATTTTAGAGTGGCCTTTTATTGTCCCCAGCACAAGGTGCAGGTACCTGTGTAGTGATCATGCTGTTTAATCAGCTTCTTGATATGCCACACCTGTCAGGTGGATGGATTATCTTGGCAAAGGAGTGTAAACAAATTTGTGCACTGAATTTGGGAGAAATAAGCTTTTTGTGGGTATGGAACATTTCTGGTAATTTTTATTTCAGCTCATGGAACATGGGACCAACATTTGACATGTTACGTTTATAGTTTTGTTCAGTATAGTTGAGGATCCCTGATCTATCGGCTTTCATACGTGACTCATGCCCATTGTAATATTGAGGGGGCATTGAATGCGACATTTGATGTTTACGTTTTAAATTCAGAATTACAAGAGTTTTTTGTTCAAGAGTTGACCAGGAAAAACTCTGGACCCGACATAGGTATACTGTATATACAGTATGTATATCAGGTCACTAAAAACTTCTGTCCCTACAATAAGGAAAGGCTGAAAGTGAAGGGATTTGCCCCCTAAGTTTGAATAGAAATGGGCCACATCAGTTCCACAGCCCTCCATCTTACTATTCAACCTGGAAAGTGACTCTCTTCACAGCTTTAACGATTACCGGGCTATGAATACTGTGTCAGGCTGTCTGATACCTTGCAATGTTTCAGTGTAGAGCTGCCCTGGGTCCAGACAGCATGGAGATGTTGGCCATGGCACTTGTGCACCCGGACACCTGCCATGGCTAGTTGTGTGATACCTAAGTGCCTCAGACTATGGCCTGATGATCGCAGGGAGATTACAACTCACACACACACACACACACACAGACTCAGAATCAGAAATAATTCATAAGGGCCAGATGCACTCCTATCCGTTTCTGTATACACAGAAACGCACAAATAGAAGAATGTGTATCAGCCATTGACTTTTTTTTTGTTGTCATTTAGCAGACGCTCTTATCCAGAGTGACTTACAGTTAGTGAGTGCATACATTTTTCATACTGGCCCCCCGTGGGAATCGAACCCACAACCCTGGCGTTGCAAGTGCCATGCTCTACCAACGGAGCTACAGGAGGACTTGGGTTGTAAACCTTGACGTTCAGTCGACCTTGACACCCAGAGTGAATTCGGATACAGTTAGTTGGAAGGGTCCTTGTCTTTAAAACAGGCCAAATACAAAATTATGGAAATTCCTCCATACACACTAAAATAATTGACATTCTGTTTCTCAGATAGTTTCTGTCTAGAACGGACAAACTCCATTTGTATTTGACCAGCTAGGACCAGCTAGAACCAGCTAGGGGCAGAAATACCAGGGTTGCGTCCCACAAGGCCTTTTACTCCTTCTGCCAGCCTGTTCATTCCACCTGCAGCCCAATCATCTACATCACAGTCATTATCAGCATAGTTGTTTTCTAGCAGAGAGGCAGCAATGCATTGTGATTCTGTCACAACGTCTGTGTGTGTGTTCTTCATTGTGATGGTGTCAGAATGTTGGGGGACATTGTGCGTGTTTATGGAGGAGAAAGCGAGAGACGGTCATAGGGACAAGAATCAGATGAATGTATGGGTTTGGGTAGGACAGAAGGAAGAAAGAAGTGAGAGAAGATGGGAGCACGTTGCTTCTTGTCATGGGTCCTTTTGAAACAGAACAAGGACGCTGAAAGGCGTGTTAGATTAATTGAGGAAACAACATTAATTCAACCAGTGTGTGCCCAGTGGGAGGGTCAATTCTTCTCAAACCAAAGCTCCATACAATAGGTCTACATGACTCTGTTGTTTCCTCAGCAGAGAAAGGAAGAAAAGAAAGAGAAAACCAAAACGCATAAATCAAGTGGACATTACATTATGTTTTCACTGGTTGCGTCCTCCCTTGGTTTGGAATATAAAAAAACATATAAAAGAACACTGGGTCGGTCTACCCTCGAATTAGTCATATCAAATGCATAGAAAGGGAACCAGCCAGGCAGGTAGCTATGGGAATGACTGTATTCTCTCTCTGTTCCTCCATGCTCCGGTAGAGAGTGAGAGAAAGCACAATGTGTGTGTGTGTGTGTGTGTGTGTGCGTGCGTGCGCTTGTGTGGGCGGGCGGGCGTGCGGGTGTGTGTGTGTGTGTGTATGTGTGTGTGTGTGTGTGTGTGTGTGTGTGTGTGTGTGTGTGTGTGTGTGTGTGTGTGTGTGTGTGTGTGTGTGTGTGTGTGTGCGTGCGCGTGCGTGTGTGGGTGGGCGTGTGTGTGTGTGTGTGCCAATGGGATAGAGATCAGAGCTCTGCTAGCTCCACTAATACATCCTCTCATCAAGGATCACTTCATTCATATTCCACACCTTCCATCTACAAGGCAATCACTCACTGACTGGCACGGTAATGGAAGGTACAGCAGTCTCTTCGACCCGCACAGCACAAAGCCTACAGAGCACACACACACACAGACACACACACACACACACACATGATTCCCTCATTCCACTGACTGATGATTCCTCGATACGATAGCGGAGAGAGATGGCGAGAGAGCTGAAAGAGGGCCGGATCGAGCGCGAGCGGTCCACGCTAATGTTTTCTTTTAGATTTGAAATAGAGCTCCTGTAGGGTGATAGGAGATGGCTCAATAAAAGCTGGGAGAAAGTGGTTAGCAGTTAACATTCATAGGGCTAACGGGGAGATTTGTCTAAAAATAAGTGACGGGAAATGAAGATATAGAGTTATGAGCTGGAGTAATTTATGAGCAAGCCGACAGCAGGGACAATACAGTGTATTGAATACATTGGAAAATAGCTAAATAGATAGCAAATGGAAAGCCTTGCAGAGCCCTTAGAGAGCAATAGACTGTAGTTCATTTTGCTCTTAGGTGAGTGTGTATCCTTCTTTCATAAACCAAGAGCATTTTACATTTTAGCAGACGCTCTTATCCAGAGCGACTAACAATTAATTCATCTTAAGACAGATAGGTGAGACAACAACACATCACAATTGTATCAATTACATTATACCCTCCTGTGGTGGTGGTAGGGCCAAGAGACCAGAGGTGCTGGAAGGAAGTGCTCGGGTTGGGATGTAGGGTTTGAGCATAGCCTGAAGGTAAGGAGGGGCAGTTCCCCTTGCTGCTCCGTAGACAAGCACCAGGTTTTTGAAGATGATGCGAGCTTCGACTGGAAGCCAGTGGAGTGTGTAGAGGAGCGGGGTGACATGGGAGAACTTAGGAAGGTTGAATACCAGGTGCTCTGCAGCATTCTGAATAAGTCGCAGGGGTTTGACGGCACAAGTGGGGAGCCCAGCCGACAGAGAGTTGCAATAGTCTAGACAGGAGATGACAAGTGCCTGGATTAGGACCTGCGCCGTTTCCTGTGTGAGGAAAAGTCGTACTCTACAGATGTAGTATAGCATGAACCTGCAGGAGCGAGTCACTGCGTTGATGTTTGCAGAGATCGACAGGGTGTTGTCCAGGGTCACGCCAAGGTTCTTTGCACTCTGGGAGCGGGACACCGTGGAGTTATCAACCATGATGGAGAGGTCTTGGAGAGGGCAGGGCGTCCCCGGGAGGAAGAGCAGCTCCATTTTGTCGAGGTTGAGGTGGTGGGCCAACACCAAGCTGAGATGTCTGCCAGGCACGCAGAGATGCGTGTCACCAGCTAGGTATCAGGAAGGAGAAGAGTAGTGTCATTCGCATAGCAATGTGAGGATATGACAGAACTGAGTGACTTGGTGTAAAGAGAAAAGAGGGCCTAGAACCGAGTCCTGGGGGACACCGGTAGTGAGAGCATGTGGTGCAGACACAGATCCTCTCCACGCCACCTGATAGGAGCAACCTGCCAGGTAGGATGCAATCCAGGAGTTTGCAGAGCATGAGATGCCCAACCCTGAGAGGGTGGAGAGGAGGATCTGATGGTTCATGGTGTCGAAGGCAGCGGATAGATCTAGGAGGATGAGAAGAGAGGAGACAGAGTTAGCTTTGGCAGAGCGGTGAGCCCTGTGACACAGAGGAGCCTGACTGGTTAAGGCGTCAGCATGATTCAGTTCAGCTGGCGCTTAGCCAAACTCGGCTAGCTGAACCGAACGAGTGTGCTTACATACTGCCTTAAAAGACCTTCACTTGAAAAACGAGAAAAAAGCGGCAATAGTACTGTTAGTCCATTTTGAGACACTGTAGCCAGTATACACTTCCTCAAAATTGTCAGAGTTCATCTAAAATAACTAAAGAAACTGGTCATTCATTTAGTCGTTTTTGCCAAGGAGATCTTAGTCCCGCAAATTTACATCTAAGATATTTGGTGCAATATTTTTTAATAGAAAATGTGTATGAAAACGAGTCATCTCTCGTTGAATGACAAAAATACTTTATTGAAGAAACCCTACTGTTGACCAATCACTGACGAAGCGGCATAGACTTCAATTTCGAATTTCGGCTTGCCTCTAGAAAAAAAAATGGTGTCCCAGAACAGCCGAAAAAAACCTCACCGAAGTCCAAAACGAACATAAACGTAACTAAATATCGTCATAATATATTCACAAACTCTTCCGAACTGTTTCGGCTGGGAAGTATACAGACGCCTTTAGGGTCAAAAATATCGTTTTGAGAGAGATAACGAGAGAGTTGGTCAGAGACAGCACACTGTGTTTTGGAAAGAAAAGAAAGAAGGAATATCAGTGTGGTAAACTGTGGGGTGTTGGGTTTGAGCGCACAGAGATGGACACAGAGACAGGGAGGTTCTAGTCAGAAAACATGCCTTTACTGGGCAACATAAAATAACTTAGGGTAGGCTCGGTCCTTCTTCTGGGCCACCTCCTCGTATTCGATTCCGTGCCCCGGGAGCTTCGTTCCTGTCTGTAGGCTCACTCCCTGCCTCTCTGTTCTCCCATGCAGTGTGCCACGGTGCTCCATTTATGTGGCATGCACGGCTGGTTGGCACTCTCCCCCTCCCGGGATACCACACAGGTCTGTCGTTATTTGACGTCAAAGGGGTCGGGTGTTGGTTTCTTGAGGAGGGGAGCGACTCTGGCCATCTTGAAGTCAGAGAGGACACAGCCATCGGTCAGGGTTGAGTTGATGAGGGAAGTGAGGAATGGGAGAAGGTCTCCAGAGATGGTCTGGAGAAGGAAGGAAGGGATGGGGTCAAGAAAGCAGGTTGTTGGGCAGCCAGACATCACTAGTCGCAGGATTTCATCTGGAGAGAGAGAGGAGAAAGAGGTTAAGGCGTAGGGTAGTTCTGTGTAAGTGGGATCAGTGGGCTCAGTAGTGAATGAGGAGTGGATGTCATCAACCTTTTCGAAATTAAATGTCATGAAATGTCATTCTAACCTACTCAAGTATATATTGTAGTTCATTTATGACAAAGGGAAACTAGCTTTGTGTCCAGAAAGTTGCTGGATCATAGTCTATACAGTAAAGAAAGACCAACCCCCTGTTGCCCCGCTGTGAATCAGTCTTGTCCTTGTGATTATTTCCTTCAAACTGATTCAGATCTACAACGTCCTTCCTCTCTAGTTTCTAACTGACAATATCATTATCTGATTGGCTCTCCAATGGAGCTTCCTTCCACTTCTATTCCATTTGGCTAATGAAGATGCTATTGATCATACCAGACAGACGGACGGACAGACTGACGGACGGACAGACTGACGGACGGATAGATGGCCTCGAAAAATAGATGTTTGATCTAAATGTTGATCTCAATCTACCCATATAAATAAAGGATACACATAACAAATACACGAATAAACGATACCCAACAATATCCAATGGGGGGCCTCCCGAGTGGTGCAGCGGTCTAAGGCACTGCATCGCAGTGCTAGAGGTGTCACTACAGACCCGGGTTCGATCTGGGGCTGTATCACAACCGGTCGTGATCGGGAGTCCCATAGGGCGGTGCACAATTGGCCCAGCGTCGTCCGGGGTAGGGGAGGGTTGGGGGGGGGCTTTACTTGGCTCATCGCACTCTAGCGACTCCTTGTGGCGGGCCGGGTGCCTGCAGGCTGACCTCGGTTATCAGGTGAATGGTGTTTCCTCTGACACATTGGTGCGGCTGGCTTCTGGTTAAGCGGGCGGGTGTTAAGAAGAGCGGTTTGGCGGGTTATGTTTCAGAGGACGCATGACTCTCCCGAACCCGTTGGAGAGTTGCAGCGATGAGACAAGATCGAAATTGCGGAGAAAAAGGGTGTAAAATATATTTTTTAAACACAATACCCAACAGAACTAAATATCAATGAAAGCTGTGGTATGTCTGCAGAATTCTATACTGACTACAGAACAGTATATCAATATACTGTACAGTAATTCCTTCTTATTCCTTACAGTTTGTTTTCTCCTCAAGGGAAAACACTCTAACCAGATTCATGGATCCGATAGACTTATCCAGGGCCCTGACTGGCTGTATCTTCTAAATGAACCGATTGGCACTTTCTTTCTTTCATTCTCTCTCTCTCTCTCCCACCCATCCCTCTCTCGCTCTCTCTCTCTCTAACTCCCTCTCTCTCTCTGCCCTCCATATTAAACCCCATCAGATCAGTGATCCAGGACTCTGGCTGTTTTTTTCTAGCCAAGGCTCAGTAAGTCAGGGCTGAAGGGGGACTGATCTCCTGTGAGTGCTGTGGAATAGGGCACTTTGGGGGAATGATGCAGGATCCTCTTGATCCTAGCTGCTGTGGGAAATGGGAACACAGTTCACCCTGAGCTACCACTTCCTACGGCTCTGGGAGAGAGGGTAAGGGAGGGAGAAAGGCAAAAAGAGGGATAGCGAGAGAGATTGAACGACAGAGAGAGAGAGAGGGAGAGAGAGAGAAGGCCCGTGTAGCTCAGTTGGTAGAGCATGGCACTTGCAACACCAGGGTTGTGGGTTCGATTCCCACGGGGGGCCAGTATGAAAAAATGTATGCACTCACTAACTGTAAGTCGCTCTGGATAAGAGCGTCTGCTAAAATGTAGTAGAGGGAGGGAGGTACTCTGTATTCAAAGAGAGAGGGAGTGAGTAGGCAACAAAAAGAGAGAGAGAGAGAAGAAGATAATGGATGAGCGACAGAGACTTTATACTTTAATTAGACATCCTTGTGACTAAGTAGGCCATTACCTCGTGCACATAAAAAGGTTTCTTAAAGTCAGGAACAGTTTTACTCCAAAAAGGTAGAATTTATTGTAAATAAATATATAAATACAATGACAGGTTAAAATCAGGCTAAGTGCTAAAAGCCTAAAATAAGGATTAAAAGTTCAAAAAGGTAATAGCATAAAATGTAGCAAACATGCTCTCCTCTATCCTTGCTTCCCACAAACACATATACATACACCTGTATTCAATCAACTTAAATTGGTGTGAGGGGCCTAGAATTACACAGTTATCCAATCCTGATTCTACACACACATTCCTCACTGAAAAAGAGTGCCACCAACTGGTAGTGGACTCCGATAGAGGTGCTGGTTTAGATATACAGTAGGTACAACTGTCCCAGTGCCCCAGTTACAGGATGTAAATGACCAGTAGGAGACAGGGATACAATTTACACTTTATTACCACACACCAAACAGGAAGAGGAGACTAATGGTAGTGTCAGTCAGGGGTATTCGACCTTTGGTCTACGGTGGTACTGCAGGGGGTCCACGAAAATAGATATATTGTATAAAAGAGGAGAATATCTTCTTTCTAATGATGTCAACTTTATTTCTCAACTCCTAATATTGCGCAAATTTCACTCATTGGCGCCAATTACACTTACTGGAGCATCTGACAAAAGCACCCACAAATAGGTTACCGTTGCGGCAAGTGCAGCTGGCTGCTAGTAAGCTTTCTTGGACATACATTTTTGCTACACATGGCTAACCATTGTTTAACCAGCTAAACAGCTGCTCTCAGCGAAAATGTGTTTGGAGCAGTGGAAGGGGAGGACCATCCTCCTCAGTGAATTTCATAAAAATTAAAAAGGTAAAAAATTTAAAAAAGTTATCCTTTTTAGATAAAACTATACTAAATATATTCACGTCACCAAATAATTAATTAAAACACACTGTTTTGCAATTAAGGTCTACAGTAGCTTCAACAGCACTCTGTAGGGTAGCACCATGGTGTAGCCAGAGGACAGCTAGCTTCTCTCCTCCTCTGGGTACATTGTCTTCAATACAAAACCTAGAAGGCTCATGGTTCTCACCCCCTTCCATAGTCTTACACAGTAATTATGACAACGTCTGGAGGATTTCCTCCAACCTATCAGAACTCTTGCAGCATGAACTGACATGTTGTCCACCCAAAACCCAGAATTAATCTAGTACTGAAAGCATAAGCTACAGCTAGCTAGCACTACAGTGCATAAAATGTGGTGAGTAGTTGACTCAAAGAGAGAGAAAGACCATAGTTTAACAGTTTTGAACAAATTAATTTCTTCCAAAATGAAGGAGAAGCAAGAGAGAGAGAAATCTCATCATCCACCCCCCCTTTCAGTTTCACTTACTTAGCTAGCAAATGCAGCTATCTAGTTTAGCCTACTCAAAAACTCTGCTCAAACAGAAGGATGCTATGTTAGCTGGCTGGCTATGACTATCCATTACAACACTGGAACTCCTCCAAGTCAAGGTAAGCTTTTCGTTTTACTAATTTATTGCCACCAGGGCCTGCCGGTATAAGTGCTAAACTGTGTACTGACTCTGTAAGGTTACTGTATGATTGTAGCGGGTTTACTAATGCGTATGCTCGATTAGCTATGTTGACTATGACGTTACTTTAGCTAATATTGTGACGAGTAGGCTGTGTGTAGCGGTTATGATATGGTTTGGCTTGGATAAATTTTTTTGCCTGGTCACATACAGCTGATGTGTTGTGCATTGAAGTCCACAAGCGAAGGGAAAAGAGCACATAGATGAGAGAAGGAACACAACGTCGCTACTATGAAAGTGAACTGTGTTTGCGTGTGATCAGGGGTGTATTCATTTTTTAATTTCAGTTAAGAACAAATTCTTATTTACAATGACGGCCTACACCGGCCAAACCCGGATGACGCTGGGCCAATTGTGCGCCGCCCTATGGGACTCCCAATCACGGCCGGTTGTGATACAGCCTGGAATCGAACCAGGGGGTCTGTAGTGATGCCTCAAGCACTGAGATGCAGTGCCTTAGACCACTGCGCCACTCGGGAGTCCAATTCATTCAAAAATGTTTCTTAAACGGAAGCAAACTGAAGGAAACGGGGATAAACATATAGTACCTGAATTTGTCTAATAGAAACTCTCGTTTGCAACTGTTGGATTACACCCTAGATCAGCTAGATGCAGGCAAGAGTGTGCAAGGGGGTATTGAATGTGTCACTGTCTGTCCATGTGTCACAGTCTGTCACCTCAAATTTTTCTCTCAACCTTTGTGCACCTACGTTGTAAACTTTCATTAATAGGCTAGATTGTAGCAACCTCATGGGTATAGGCAAATTATAGGGAAAATTAGAGTATCATGTAGTAGCCTAAACCTATCGCTGTTCCATTGAACTGGGTGAATGGAATATGAATGACAGTCATCCAATATGCTGTAATAGAAATAAGGCCATGCTCATGAAAAAACAAATCGTCCTCCCTCATCTTCAACAGCACCGACCGCCGCTGGTTTAGAGTTCCCTTTCTAGCTAATAAGAGTTAGTTAAGCTAGTTAAGAGTTTACACTTCCTCTTGCAATTATAATGTGCAGAGGTCAAAATAATGAAAAACCATCTGCCAAATCTATTCATTTTCACTTCTCCCTGCCATTATCATTCACCTGATGATAAGACAAGATGTGAATGTATTTATTTATCCCTGAGCAAGAAAAGGTTGAAGACCCCTGGTGTAAGTGATAGTGATTTTCTGTAATGGAACAGAAGAAACAGGGAATATATATTACAACAGAGTAACAGCAGTGTTAGCTATACAGTAGTACTAGCAGTGATGTAATATATACAAAGCAGCAATGGCATAGCAATAGGCTAGAACACAGTAGCAATGGCTATAATAGCATTGGCAGTGCTAGTAGGCCTCAAGCTATAGGTAATAGCATACAGTACTATCTACGGTATGGGAAAGTTAGCGTTAGGGTTAGCGGCTAGGAGTTAGCATGCTATGTGGCTAACAATACTAGTATGTCAACAAAGGCCATCTTAGTTGTGGCCAGGAAATGACTCTGGATGTGATGAAGTCACTGGTCAGTCATCTTGAGTGAGTATTAAGCAATGACTAGCTGGTAGTCATCTAGACCCATAGAGAGTAATGGGGAGAGACTTTACCTGGCCTTAACATGTAAAATACCCATGAACTATGCCAAAAGGGCCAGATAAGCACAATGCGTAATAGGGCTGGTACACAGGCATGAAATACCAACATACTAACATCAATAAGGCATGTATAAGCATGCAGTTACATAGTAATATCTTGGTCTCCTGAGTGGCGCAGTGGTCTAAGGCACTGCATCGCAGTGCTAACTGTGCCACTAGAGATCCTGGTTCGAACCCAGGCTCTGTCGCAGCTGGCCGTGACCGGGAGACTCATGGGCGGCGCACAATTGGCCCAGCGTCGTCCAGGGTAGGGGAGGGAATGGCCGGCAGGGATGTAGCTCAGGTGATAGAGCATGGCGTTTGCAACGCCAGGGTTGTGGGTTCGATTCCCATGGGGGGCCAGTATTAAAAAATAAAATAAATAAATACAAATTGGTATTCACTAACTGTAAGTCGCTCTGGATAAGAGCGTCTGCTAAATGACTAAAATTTAAATGTAATATGGAGCTTATAACGTGCGGACAAAATAGACAGTCTTTTAATGTGGATGCACCATCATTCTCACAATCCTCATAACACTAAAAACACCACATTACCATTACAAAATATGATAAACAGTCTCAGTTATTTCACAAAATTGACACCCATCCCCGACTCAACCCTAGCCAACAAGCTATTGGCGGCCAGGGCTCCATGTATTACCCTCCACATGAGGTCACCTGACATTTGTGGGAGCGACAGAGAAAGAGGGAGAGAGGAAGAGAAGAAGATACAGAGCGTGAGGAAAAAAGGCTTTCCCCATAGGAGAACCCTTTTTGGTTCCAGATAGAACCCTTTTTGGTTTCAGGTAAAACCTATACCCTGATGAAGACAGCTTGTCTATCAAAATGTTGATTATCAGGTTATTAAATTATTGCATCTGAGCTCCTAGAGTGTGCAGCTCTCCTTTTCTTTTTCAATAACCTTTTTGGGTTCCATGTAGAACCCTCTGTGGAAATGGTTCTTTATGGAACCCAAAATGATTTTTCAAAGTGTTCTCCTATGGGTACAGCTGAAGAACCCTTTTAAGTTCTAGATAGCAGCTTTTTTTCTATGAATGCAGAGGGTGAGAAAAAAGGAGAGCGGGAGCGACAGGGATACAGAAAGGAGAGAGAGAGAGTGAGAGAGAGCGACGCTGGCTGCTTCTCGGCTGAGTTTGTAATTGATTGGGCCTCCTAATCCCTGTCGGATTGACAGAGGAGAAGAGAGAGTGCAGTGATTGAAGCGTTCCCCTGCGAGATGTGTGGCGACACAGAGGTCATTTAAATTGAATGCGGATCAGTCACTGGCTGGATCAGTCATTATTTTATCTACATATATTTGTTTCCGCAAATAGCTCTAGTTTTTCCTCATTGCTCCATAGTATTCACTGGCGCACCTCTCCCTTTCCACATGACAGTTTAAAACAGCCAACTTTCTCTGGCAGAAGAGGCGAATCTCCATGAATATCCATGTTCAGAGTGACTATGGGTCTCTTGACGTTATGAGGTTAAGCACAAAAGGAACAGCGATTCAGGCTTAGCTCCGGACTAATATTGGAACGCGACCATGAAAGACATTTTTAATCTGCTCCCGCAAAATCACATTAACTTTCCCTCTGGTATTTTCTCCATACTAACAAAACTGAACTGAGTCCCAGAACATTTTAATGGGGAAACTGACTCTTGAAAATATTTTGCAGATGGAAAGAAGTGAAAAAATTATAATTTTTGTTTCCTTGGTGGCTAATCCGTCATTTTTTTAATGGAGTCAGAATCGTACAACTTGGACATGGCAGCCTGTAGGAAGAAAAACGTGTCTGACTATTGCAGATATTATGGCATGAAGTTTATGTCACATCCCAGCCAGAAACAGAAACAGAGACCCCCCCCCACAGAAACAGAAAGAGAAACAGAGAGAAATAAGTCCTATCTTTCAGTCTGCCAGGAAATCCAAATTACAGTCCTCTCCTGGAATCTTTATTTTTATTTTTATTTAACCTTTATTTAACTAGGCAAGTCAGTTAAGAACAAATTCTTATTTGGCCTACACAGGCCAAACCCGGACGACGCTGGGCTAATTGTGAAGGGAAGCAGCCAAGCAGCCAGGCAAGATGGTGGAAGACGAATGTTTGGCTTTTGAACATCTAAGGATGATTCCCAAATATCACCCTATTCCCTACATAGTGCAATACCTTTGACCAGGGACCATACTGTAGGGCTCTAGTCATGGGCCCTGGTCAAAAGTAGTGCACTAGATAGGGAATAGTGTGCCATTTGGGACGCAATGATAGGGTCTATTTTTATAGTAGTCAGGTCTATAGGGCCATGACATACAGGGGACCTGAGCTACCATTGTGCTACCATTTAGTGAAATTACAGTGGCATATTATTAACAAAACTCAAAAAATAATACTATTTCAAATACATTAAAAAGGCACATAGCTGCAGCAGTAGTAGTAGTAGTCCTAGTTGTAGTAGAGTAGTAGTAGTAATATTAGTAGGTAGTAGTAGTAGTAGTAGTAGTAGTAGTAGTAGTAGTAGTAGTAGTAGTAGTACTAGCAGCAATAGTAGTAGCAGTAGCAGCAGCAATAGTAGTAATATGATTGCTCTAGTTTCTCCAGTAATGGTAAATGATTGGAGCAGCAGATAAGGTGGTATGGTGGTGATAACAGCAGTCCTGTTCCTAGCAGTGACAGTCTGCTCATGCATTTCCAAAATAGAACAAAAGCAGATAAGACTGTAATCTCAATAATGGGCAGAAATGGCTTTTCCATCCCCATGGAAACGGATGAGGGTCAGCCAGTAAGCCTAATTGTCCCGGTGTGATCCCCTCAACCAACAAAATGGCAGACAAACTGCTCTCAAACGGCTCTTCTTCTCTCACTACCTCTCAGAGCAGGGTTTCAAATACTATTTGAAATATTTTCAAATCCTTAAGCTTGGCTTGATTGAGCTTGCCTGACGCAATGGAACCAATAGAATAGTCACAAAAGAGCCACTGAGTCCATCTGGCACTCCAGGCAAACCAAGGTCTGCTTCTCTCGCTGCCTCATCATCACAACATATAGTATATGACATGACAAAAACAACACTATAAGAGGTGGAGCAGAATACTGAATATCTAAATGATGAAATATAATAGATTATCATCATTGTCTCAGGTCAGGTGGCGTCACTCCTATGCAACGCTCGTCCCTCAACTGACGTCAGTGCCGTCATCTGACTTAAGACAATGATAATCATAGCCTAGTTCATGTATAACAAAAGGAAATTAGTTTAGTGTCAAGTGAGTTGCTGAATCATGCCTACAATGCAAAGACAATAAACGTTTACGTTGTCCTGTGAATTCATCTTGTCCTCCTCCAGACAATCAGTAAACTGCTCCACTCATTCTACCTCATCATCACCACTTACAGTTTAAATGACAACACAACTACGCCATAAGAGGTTGGGATTTATAAATCCTCATAACAGGTAATGAGACCATCTGGAAGGGGGTAAAACAGCTGAATCATGTTTCCAAATGTCCCATAAAATGAAAACATGTTCATACAAAGCACAAGGAAGCCTCTGGGGTATAATAGAGGAACGAACGAATGCAGTCAGGCGGACGGACAGGGGGAAGATTTTGTTCTCATAAAGAATTCAAGATTTCCAATTATGTACTTCAGAACTGGCTACTCCTCATACCTCAATCACTACAGAGAGGCGAGAGAGAGAGAGAGAGAGAGAGAGAGAGAGAGAGAGACAGAGACAGAGACAGAGACACAGAGAGAAAGAGGTGGAGGGAGAGAGAGCACGCGAGAGAGAGAGAGAGAGAGAGAGAGAGAGAGAGAGAGAAACACTTTCTAATCACCTGCCCTAAGTATTTAATACTTAAGATTAATTCTTCCCCAAATTGAAAATAAAAATGTTTACGTTCACAGAACAATCAAACAAAGACAAACTTTGTTTTACTTTTGGGGGAAAGCTGATGTCAGGACGACATAGGCGGTCGCCTAGGAACTGGGTCGGGTCTCAACATAATGTTGAGCATTAAAATTGTAAAACACACAAGGTGCAATTTCAAAAATTTTTTGGGGGGGGGGGGTGTTTATCATTTGATTTGCAGAACATGCCTACCACTTTGAAGATGCAAAATATTTTTTCTTGTGTAACAAACAAGAAATAAGACAAAAAAACAGAAAACTTGAGCGTGCATAACTATTCACCCCCCCAATGTCAATACTTTGTAGAGCCACCTTTTGCAGCAATTACAGCTGCAAGTCTCTTGGGGTATGTCTCTATAAGCTTGGCACATCTAGCCACTGGGATTTTTGCCCATTCTTCAAGGCAAAACTGCTCCAGCTCCATCAAGTTAGATGGGTTCCGCTGGTGTACAGCAATCTTTTAAGTCATACCACAGATTCTCAATTGGATTGAGGTCTGGGCTTTGACTAGGCCATTCCAAGACATTTAAATGTTTCCCCTTAAACCACTCAAGTGTTGCTTTAGCGGTATGCTTAGGGTCATTGTCCTGCTGGAAGGTGAACCTCTGTCCCAGTCTCAAATCTCTGGAAGACTGAAAAAGGTTTCCCTCAAGAATTTCCCTGTATTTAGCGCCATCCATCATTCCTTCAATTCTGACCAGTTTCCCAGTCCTTGCCGATGAAAAACATCCCCACAGCTTGATGCTGCCACCACCATGCTTCACTGTGGGGATGGTGTTCTCGGGGTGATGAGAGGTGTTGGGTTTGCGCCAGACATAGCGTTTTCCTTGATGGCCAAAAAGCTCAATTTTAGTCTCATCTGACCAGAGTACCTTCTTCCATATGTTTGGGGAGTCTCCCACATGCCTTTTGGCGAACACCAAACGTGTTTGCTGATTTTCTTCTTGAAGCAATGGCTTTTTTCTGGCCACTCTTCCGTAAAGCCCAGCTCTGTGGAGTGTACGTCTTAAAGTGGTCCTATGGACAGATACTCCAATCTCCGCTGTGGAGCTTTGCAGCTCCTTCAGGGTTATCTTTGGTCTCTTTGTTGCCTCTCTGATGAATGCCCTCCTTGCCTGGTCCGTGAGTTTTGGTGTGCGGCCCTCTCTTGGCAGGTTTGTTGTGGTGCCATATTCTTAAAAAATTTTAATAATGGATTTAATGGTGCTCCATGGGATGTTCAAAGTTTCTGATATTTTTATATAACCCAACCCTGATCTGTACTTCTCCACAACTTTGTCCATGACCTGTTTGGAGAGCTCCTTCATGGTGCCGCTTGCTTGGTGGTGCCCCTTGGTTAGTGGTGTTGCAGACTCTCGGGCCTTTCAGAACAGGTGTATATATACTGAGATCATGTGACACTTAGATTGCACACAGGTGGACTTTATTTAACTAATTATGTGACTTCTGTAATTAGTTTCACCAGATCTTATTTAGGGGCTTCATAGCAAAGGGGGTGAATACATAGGCACGCACCACTTTTCTGTTATTTATTTTTTAGATTTTTTTGAAATAAGTAATTTTTTTCATTTCACTTCACCAATTTTGACTATTTTGTGTATGTCCATTACATGAAATCCAAATAAAAATCCATTTAAATTACAGGTTGTAATGCAACAAATTAGGAAAAACGCCAAGTGGGATGAATACTTTTGCAAGGCACTGTATACAGTACACTCAGTAGCCAGTTTATTAGGTACACCTATATTTAGTACTGGGTCGGACCCCCCTTTGCCTCCAGAACAGCCTGAATTCTTCAGGGCATTGAAACGTTGCTCAATTGGTATCAAGGGACCTAACGTATGCAAGGAAAACATTCCCCACACCATTACACCACTGCCACCAGCCTGTATCTTTGACACCAGGCAGAATGGGCCAAGGACTCATGCTGTTACGCGAAATCCTGACTCTGCCATCAGCATGACGCAACAGGAACCGGGATTCGTCGAACAAGGCAATGTTTTCCACTCCTCAATTGTCCGGTGTTGGAGTGGCTTCTTCTTGTTTTTAGCTGATAGGAGTGGAACCCGGTGTGGTCGTCTGCTGCAATAGCCCATCCATGACAAGGACCGACGAGTTGTGCATTCCGAGATGCCGTTCTGCACACCATTGTTGTACTGCACCGTTATTAGCTTTTTAGTGGCCCGCCTGTTAGCTTGCACAATTCTTGCCTTTCACTCCTTGCTTTTATAATTATTTGAGAAGGGCACACTTGATTTAACATGATATCAACTTTTACTGGGATAGACATTAGAAGTAAACAATTACAAACACACAGGCTGCGTTGAAACAGTTTCTCCATCCCTCCCCTGATAAGCTAGGCTACTACTGTACTGTAGTGTACACACATCTGAGTAAATATTGCAATTATTTGTAAGGATTATATCCATTTTAGACAGTACTGAGCTGGACTGTCCACAACAAGTGTAGTGACCAGGACACAAAAGTACACACACATGCAGGAGCACAGACACACACATACACACACACACACAATCTGACACAATTTCTCAGATTACTGATATCTGGCAGCCATCACTGCTTTATGCACTACTTTAAACCAAACCTTTCTGCTATGTATAGATCAATTGATTGGAGGAAAAATAATTAAAAGCAACAGTGGACCAATCAATATGAATCCCACCCTACCGAAAGAGTTGGCCCTGTGAAGTGTGACCAAACAGTAGCATAGAGCAGCAGCAGTTTGTGTGTGTGTGTGTGTGTGTGTGCGCGCGGTTGTGTGTTTGTGTACGTGTATGTGTGAGTATGTGTGTACAACATGTACAGCAGCAGCAGTAGCTGTAGTTATGTAAGGACCTAGCGCTAGCCTCAGTGGGGTGGGACTGAAGACTCAGCACTCTAACATCCATGAACAGCATTTTTTTTTTAAATAATACCCTCCTCCCACATCAGTGCACTCAATATGATGTTTCCAGGAAGCTGAAATGAATGAGCAGCACCCATTGATTCAATCATTGTGGGTTTTGGGTTGACAGTAGATAGTAGGTTAATTTGTGTTTAAGATTATGACACTATGAGTAGTGTAGTGGTTACAGTGAGCCAATGGTGACCCGTTGTGGTCCAAGATGGCTGCAATAAGTGCAGGTTTTTGGTTCCAGCCCAGCCCTAAGAAACCTGATTTAACTAATGATGATCTTGGTTGTAGAAGTGAGTTGATTATCAAAATGATACAATCAGTGCTGGTGCTGGGCTAGAACAAAAGCCTGCCAGGCAACAGGCCACCCCAGTATTAGAGGGGTTTGACTGATCCCCCTACTGAGGTTTGATTCCCATCAGTGGGATCAGTGATCATAGTTGGTGGCCCGAGTACTGAACCAGGCTTATTGCATTGACCCAAATACTACATGATACACTGTCGAGTGACTGACACACACACAGACACACAAAGACAAAAAAAGATGTCAGTTAGTTACACTCATTTCCCTACTGTGTGACTCTGTGTCAAGAAAATGCAGTGGCAGCCAATTGTGCCTTACTGGAAAGCCATGGAGTGTGTGTGTGTGTGTGTGTGTGTTTGTGTGTGTGTGGGGGTGAGCGTTTGTGTGTCCTACTGTACATCTGGGGTCCGCCCTGGGGTAGCCAATGCCCTGTCTGTCTGTAAGCTCCTTTACTGGGAGATAACCCAGTGAGTAGATTAGTGGGGGGTTTGGGAGGGTTACAGCTTCTTTCATTTTAAGATCACACACACGAACACACACACATCTACTCACTGGGTTATCTCCCAGTAAAGGAGCTTACAGACAGACAGGGCATTGGCTACCCCAGGGCGGACCCCAGATGTACAGTAGGACACATAAACGCTCATCCACACACACACACACACACACACACACACACACACACACACACACACAGACACACACAAACACACACACAAACTGGCTTTCCAGTAATGGTGTCTCTAAGTCTAGCCGTGAGGAAGAAGAGATAGATGTATTAGGAGGTGTATTGACAGCTATCAATCCACCTCCAGAAGCCACGGAGAGATGCAGCGATACACTACATGATCAAAAGTATGTGGACACCTGCTCGTCGAACATCTAATTCCAAAATCAGGGGCATTAATATGGAGTTGGTCCCCCCTTTACTGCTATAACAGCCTCCACTGTTCTGGGAAGGCTTTCCACTAGATGTTGGAACATTGCAGCGGGGACTTGCTTCCATTCAGCCACAAGAGCATTAGTGAGGTCGGGCACTGATGTTGGGCGATTAGGCCTGGCTCACAGTCGGAATTCCAATTAATCCCAAAGGTGTTCGATGGGGTTGAGATCAGGGCTCTGTGCAGGCAAGTCAAGTTCTTCCACACCGATCTCGACGAACCATTTCTGTATGGACCTCGCTTTGTGCACGGGGGCATTGTCATGCTGAAACAGGAAAGGGCCTTCCCCAAACTGTTGCCACAAAGTTGGAAGCACAGAATCGTCTAGAATGTCATTGTATGCTGTAGTGTTAAGATGTCCCTTCACTGGAACTAAGGGGCCTAGCCGGAACCATGAAAAACAGCCCCAGACCATTATTTCTCCTCCACCAAACTTTACAGTTGGCACTATGCACTGGGGCAGGTAGCATTGTCCTGGCATCCGCCAATCCCAGATTCATCCGTCAGACTGCCAGATGGTGAAGCGTGATTCATCACGCCATAGAACGCGTTTCCACTGCTCCAGAGTCCAATGGCGGCAATCTTCACACCACTCCAGCCGACACTTGGCATTGCGCATGATGATCTTAGGCTTGTGTGCGGCTGCTCAGCCATTGAAACCCATTTCATGAAGCTTCCGACGAACAGTTCTTGTGCTGACGTTGTTTCCAGAGGCACTTTGGACCTCGGTAGTGAATATTGCAACAGAGGACAGACGGATTTTACGCACTACAGCACTCGGCAGTCCCTTTCTGTGAGTTTGTGTGGCCTATCACTTTGTGGCAGAGCGTATTTTATTTTATTTTTTATTTTATTTTTAGGGGGTAGATCAGCTTAATATTGCAGATAGATTGTAACTTCCATCAATGTAATTGTCTCCATCACTTCCAATCACCCATGTTCATATATATACAGTGGGGAAAAAAAGTATTTAGTCAGCCACCAATTGTGCAATTTCTCCCACTTAAAAAGATGAGAGAGGCCTGTAAATTTCATCATAGGTACACGTCAACTATGACAGACAAAATTAGGAAAAAAAATCCAGAAAATCACATTGTAGGATTTTTAATGAATTTATTTGCAAATTATGGTGTAAAATAAGTATTTGGTCAATAACAAAAGTTTCTCAATACTTTGTTATATACCCTTTGTTGGCAATGACACAGGTCAAACGTTTTCTGTAAGTCTTCACAAGGTTTTCACACACTGTTGCTGGTGTTTTGGCCCATTCCTCCATGCAGATCTCCTCTAGAGCAGTGATGTTTTGGGGCTGTCGCTGGGCAACACAGACTTTCAACTCCCTCCAAAGATTTTCTATGGGGTTGAGATCTGGAGACTGGCTAGGCCACTCCAGGACCTTGAAATGCTTCATACGAAGCCACTCCTTCGTTGCCCGGGCGGTGTGTTTGGGATCATTGTCATGCTGAAAGACCCAGCCACGTTTCATCTTCAATGCCCTTGCTGATGGAAGGAGGTTTTCACTCAAAATCTCACGATACATGGCCCCATTCATTCTTTCCTTTACACGGATCAGTCATCCTGGTCCCTTTGCAGAAAAACAGCCCCAAAGCATGATGTTTCCACCCCCATGCTTCACAGTAGGTATGGTGTTCTTTGGATGCAACTCAGCATTCTTTGTCCTCCAAACACGACGAGTTGAGTTTTTACCAAAAAGTTCTATTTTGGTTTCATCTGACCATATGACATTCTCCCAATCCTCTTCTGGATCATCCAAATGCACTCTAGCAAACTTCAGACGGGCCTGGTCATGTACTGGCTTAAGCAGGGGGACACATCTTGCACTGCAGGATTTGAGTCCCTGGCGGCGTAGTGTGTTACTGATGGTATGCTTTGTTACTTTGGTCCCAGCTCTCTGCAGGTCATTCACTAGGTCCCCCCATGTGGTTCTGGGATTTTTGCTCACCGTTCTTGTGATCATTTTGACCCCACGGGGTGAGATCTTGCGTGGAGCCCCAGATCGAGGGAGATTATCAGTGGTCTTGTATGTCTTCCATTTCCTAATAATTGCTCCCACAGTTGATTTCTTCAAACCAAGCTGCTTACCTATTGCAGATTCAGTCTTCCCAGCCTGGTGCAGGTCTACAATTTTGTTTCTGGTGTCCTTTGACAGCTCTTTGGTCTTGGCCATAGTGGAGTTTGGAGTGTGACTGTTTGAGGTTGTGGACAGGTGTCTTTTATACTGATAACAAGTTCAAACAGGTGCCATTAATACAGGTAACGAGTGGAGGACAGAGGAGCCTCTTAAAGAAGAAGTTACAGGTCTGTGAGAGCCAGAAATCTTGCTTGTTTGTAGGTGACCAAATACTTATTTTCCACCATAATTTGCAAATAAATTCATAAAAAATCCTACAATGTGATTTTCTGGATTTTTTTTCCTAAATTTGTCTGTCATAGATGACGTGTACCTATGATGAAAATTACAGGCCTCTCTCATCTTTTTAAGTGGGAGAACTTGCACAATTGGTGGCTGACTAAATACTTTTTTTCCCCACTGTATATATATATATATATATATATATATATATATTAATAAAAATAAAAAATATATATATATATATATACATACACACACACACATACATACAGTGGGGAGAACAAGTATTTGATACACTGCCGATTTTGCAGGTTTTCCTACTTACAAAGAATGTAGAGGTCTGTAATTTTTATCATAGGTACACCTCAACTGTGAGAGACGGAATCTAAAACGAAAATCCAGAAAATCACATTGTATGATTTTTAAGTAATTCATTTGCATTTTATTGCATGACATAAGTATTTGATCACCTACCAACCAGTAAGAATTCCGGCTCTCACAGACCTGTTAGTTTTTCTTTAAGAAGCCCTCCTGTTCTCCACTCATTACCTGTATTAACTGCACCTGTTTGAACTCGTTACCTGTATAAAAGACACCTGTCCACACACTCAATCAAACAGACTCCAACCTCTCCACAATGGCCAAGACCAGAGAGCTGTGTAAGGACATCAGGGATGAAATTGTAGACCTGCACAAGGCTGGGATGGGCTACAGGACAATAGGCAAGCAGCTTGGTGAGAAGGCAACAACTGTTGGCGCAATTATTAGAAAATGGAAGAAGTTCAAGATGACGGTCAATCACCCTCGGTCTGCGGCTCCATGCAAGATCTCACCTCGTGGGGCATCAATGATCATGAGGAAGGTGAGGGATCAGCCCAGAACTACACGGCAGGACCTGGTCAATGACCTGAAGAGAGCTGGGACCACAGTCTCAAAGAAAACCATTAGTAACACACTACGCCGTCATGGATTAAAATCCTGCAGTGCACGCAAGGTCCCCCTGCTCAAGCCAGCGCATGTCCAGGCCCGTCTGAAGTTTGCCAATGACCATCTGGACGATCCAGAGGAGGAATGGGAGAAGGTCATGTGGTCTGATGAGACAAAAATAGAGCTTTTTGGTCTAAACTCCACTCGCCGTGTTTGGAGGAAGAAGAAGGATGAGTACAACCCCAAGAACACCATCCCAACCGTGAAGCATGGAGGTGGAAACATCATTCTTTGGGGATCCTTTTCTGCAAAGGGGACAGGACAACTGCACCGTATTGAGGGGAGGATGGATGGGGCCATGTATCGCGAGATCTTGGCCAACAACCTCCTTCCCTCAGTAAGAGCATTGAAGATGGGTCGTGGCTGGGTCTTCCAGCATGACAACGACCCGAAACACAAAGCCAGGGCAACTAAGGAGTGACTCCGTAAGAAGAATCTCAAGGTCCTGGAGTGGCCTAGCCAGTCTCCAGACCTGAACCCAATAGAAAATCTTTGGAGGGAGCTGAAAGTCTGTATTGCCCAGCGACAGCCCCGAAACCTGAAGGATCTGGAGAAGGTCTGTATGGAGGAGTGGGCCAAAATCCCTGCTGCAGTGTGTGCAAACCTGGTCAAGACCTACAGGAAACGTATGATCTCTGTAATTGCAAACAAAGGTTTCTGTACCAAATATTAAGTTCTGCTTTTCTGATGTATCAAATACTCATGTCATGCAATAAAATGCAAATTAATTACTTAAAAATCATGCAATGTGATTTTCTTGATTTTTGTTTTAGATTCCGTCTCTCACAGTTGAAGTGTACCTATGATAAAAATTACAGACCTCTACATGCTTTGTAAGTAGGAAAACCTGCAAAATCTGCAGTGTATCAAATACTTGTTCCTTTAACCACAATATTTGTTGCATTATTTGTTCTGTCATTTCTGGAGGATTAAATTGAAATTGCAACCAACTTTCTATGGCTTGTTTTAGAAATAGTGATATTTTGGAGATGATTTCCTTTTCAAATAACTGAAAGTGTGTGGTTGTAATCTGAATAAAGGGAAAAAGGCCAATCTTGAACATTGGGTGAGACAATCTTACTAATTTGCTAGAGAACCAGTTCGGATTTAAATATAACTTTTGTATGACTGAAGCTTTTAGTGATAGGTCTAATGCTTTAATATTTAATAATTTCTGTCCTCCGAATTCATATTCATTATATAAATAGGCCCGTTTAATTTTGTCTGGCTTGCCGTTCCAAATAAAATGGAATATTTTTTTCTCATATAATTTAAAAAACTGTTTGCTAGGCGTAGGCAAGACCATAAGCAAATAGGTAAACTGGGATAATACTAAAGAGTTAATCAGGGTGATTTTTCCACAAATTGACAGGTATTTACATTTCAATGGTAGCAAGAGCTTATCTATTTTTGCTAACTTTCTATTAAAATGTATTGAAGTGAGATCATTTATTTCCTTTGGGATATGTATTCCGAGTATATCCACATCACCATCAGACCATTTTATTGGTAAACTACAGTGGGGAAAAAAAGTATTTTGTGCAATTTGTTGTGCAATTTTTGCTCACCGTTCTTGTGATCATTTTGACCCCACGGGGTGAGATCTTGCGTGGAGCCCCAGATCGAGGGAGATTATCAGTGGTCTTGTATGTCTTCCATTTCCTAATAATTGCTCCCACAGTTGATTTCTTCTGCAGGTCTACAATTTTGTTTCTGGTGTCCTTTGACAGCTCTTTGGTCTTGGCCATAGTGGAGTATGGAGTGTGACTGTTTGAGGTTGTGGACAGGTGTCTTTTATACTGATAACAAGTTCAAACAGGTGCCATTAATACAGGTAACGAGTGGAGGACAGAGGAGCCTCTTAAAGAAGAAGTTACAGGTCCGTGAGAGCCAGAAATCTTGCTTGTTTGTACGTGACCAAATACTTATTTTCCACCATAATTTGCAAATAAATTCATTAAAATTCCTACAATGTGATTTTCTGGAGAAAAAAAATCTCAATTTGTCTGTCATAGTTGACGTGTACCTATGATGAAAATTACAGGCCTCTCTCATCTTTTTAAGTGGGAGAACTTGCACAATTGGTGGCTGACTAAAAACTTTTTTTCCCCACTGTACATGGTAATGTAAAGATTTTATTTTTTAGTGATCCAATACGTAATATAGTAAATTTTTCATAATTTGGTTGTAATCCAGAGAGGTTAGAAAATGCATCTAGATCCTCTATGAGGCTATGGAGGGATTCTAGTTGTGGATTTAAAAGAAAACACCTTTGTTTTTAAGCCCTGGATTTCTAATACCCTGATATTATTGTTGGATCTGATTTTAATAGCTAACATCTCGATGGCCACAATAAATAGATATGCCAATAGTGGACAAACTTGTTTCACTCCTCTTGACAGTTTAAAACTTTTTGAGAAATAGCCATTATTTACTATTTTACACCTAAGGTTACTATACATGATTTTGACCCATTTTATAAGAGATTCTCCTAAATGGAAATGCTCCAGGCATTTATATATAAACCCCAGTCGTACTTTATCAAATGCCTTTTCGAAGTCTGCAGGCCTGGTTTCCCAGATTTTCCATAGTGTTCTATTGTTTCCAATACTTGCCTTATATTATCTCCAATGTATCTTCCATGTAAAAAACCTGTCTCATTAGAATGAATAATATCCGACAATACCTTTTTAATTCTATGCGCTATACATTTTGCTAGAATTTTTGCATCACAACACTGAAGTGTAAGGGGCCTCCAATTTTTTTAAATGGACTGGATCTTTATATTTTCCACTTGTATCCTGTTTCAGTAATAATGAGATCAGACCTTCTTCTTGAGTGTCTGATAATCGACCATTTACATAGGAGTGGTTAAAACATGCTAATAACGGTCCTCTTAGTATATCAAAAATGGTTTGGTATACCTCAACTGGTATGCCATCCAACCCTGGAGTTTTCCCGGACTTAAAGTCTTTAATTGCATCCAGAAGTTCCTCCTCTGTAATTTCACCTGTATGGCTGTTAATTTTACATTATCAATAGAAAAAAATCTCAACAATTAGCTTCAGTTAGAGGAGATGGAGGCGACTGAAACGAAAACATATGCTTAAAGTACTTTGTTTCCTCCTTCAAAATATCATTTGGTGAATCATGGGTGACTCCGTCAATTGTAACCAGTTTCATTAAATTCTTTTTGGTAGCATTCCTATGTTGAAGATTAAAAAATAATTTGGTGCATTTTCCCCCATATTCCATCCAGTTTGCTTTATTTTTATAATATATTACACTTGATCTTTCTTGAATAACTTTCTCCATTTCTTTTTGTTTTTCCTCTAATTTATTCTGAGCCTCTATGTTACAGTTTTTATTGCCATCTATCTGTTCTGTTAGACTTTCTATTTCCTTTGTTAGTATGAACTCTTTTGACCTAAATTGCTTTTGTTTTCGAGATGAGTACTGAATTGCATGGCCTCTAAAGGCACATTTAAAGGTGTCCCATACAATAAGGGGATTTTCTGTACCTATGTTATGTCGGAAAAAGTCAGTTCCTTTCTCCTAGTTAAAAATAAATTATCATCCAATAGGCTTTGATTACATTTCCAATATCCTCGCCCACGTGGAAATTCAGTAAGAGTAATGTATATGCCAATTATATGATAGTCCGACCGCATTCTGTCCCCTATCAACACTTTTTAAACTTTTGGTGCCAACGAGAATGAGATAAGAAAGAAGTCAAGACGACTAGCTTGATTGAGTCTCCCCCATGTATATCTCACTAGATCAGGATATTTAAGCCTCCATATATCTACTACTTCTAATGTATCCATGACATTTACGATTTCCTTGAGAGCATGTGGGTGATTGTTTGTGGTGTGATTTCCTTTACGGTCCATTGAGCTATTTAAAACAGTATTATAATCCCCCACCATAATAATATTGTCTTGAATTGCTTGCAGGGTTGATCATTTATTATATATATTGTCAAAGAAGTGTGGATCTTCATTATTTGGTCCGTAAAGGTTAATGAGCCATATCTGTTTATGGTCCAATAACATATTTAAAATAATCCATCTACCTTGCGTATCTATTTGGACAATTTGCACATTCGGATCGAAATTACTATTAATTAATATCATCACCCCTTTTGAATTTCTTTGCCAATGGGAGAAGTATATTTCGCACCCCCATTCCTTTTTCCACGCAACTACATCTAGAATTGTTGAATGAGTTTCCTGTAAACAATAGATATTATATTCCTTCTCTTTGAGTCATGTGAATATTATTCTTCTTTATTATTATCAGCTAAGCCATTACAATTATAACTGGCTATACTTATTTCACCATACACCATAATGAGATACAAGTTTCAAGTCTATTTATCATTATATATGTTTGTAAATTTACCAATAAAAATACTGTAATGATTGAGTGTCCATATAGCTGTACCGTGATATTTGCATTGCTACTAAGTAACCCTTCAATTGTTCTCCACTAATTTCCCCGCTAAAGCCCCTCCCCATCCCAAGTTGAGCCGTCATCCCAGTGATCGGCATCCCACCCACGTCCCTCCGGATCCCTAGGGCCCCGAGAGGCTAGGACCCATCCATCGAATACAGCACACAGTGCCACCCAAAAAACAGAAGCAGATTAACCGCCAAAAGCATTTCCAATGCTGTCACCTCTCTCTCTATATACATAACTATTTAAAAATATATATCTATTCAAATCTTATTTTCCATCATTATCAATTACAGTTTTTGCCCATTGCTTACACACTAAAACCGAATGCTTAGACCAAAGCCTCAATACCTAAACTTCTTGTAGCATACCTTAAACACAGTGTAACCATAGCTTAAACACAATGTCAACTTTGCACTTTGTTTGCAATTCTGTAACACACTTATTGCGAAACACTACACACGTTTTCTTACATTAGACACTTTGTTCAAAAACAAAATCACCTGTTATCATTGGGAAAACACTCTGTTCAAAATGCAAAACTCATCTGGCAATTGTATGCACTTACATACACACCTGAAAACACTTGCACAGAAAACAGAACACCAATCAGTCTGAGCCTTAGCACTACAAATAGGCCTCAGGTAAGCCATTTTTAGAACTTTGCAAGCATGGAGGCAATGAGAGTCAGAGTAAGAGGAGGACAAAGAGAGAGAGGAGTCGGATGTGGAAGAGGATGTGGAAGAGGACGAGGACCAGTGCGGAGACGTATATCAGATGACATCAGGGCTACTCTGGTGTACCATGTGATAAATCATGGCCTGTCCATGAGGGAGGCTGGGCAAAGAGTCCACCCTAACCTCAGTCACTACACAGTAGCATCGATAATAAGGACATTCCGACTGGAGAACAGGTATATCTTCAAGTTTCTACTCCAGACTGTACCTACTGTGTGTGTCACATGATTCTGTATCATATTACAGTATTACTGTACTAACTATACTATACAAAAATGGGTAGTGCTGTGAAGTACTGTATATGTAAAGGAATACCATTGTGATGTTGCAGTACTGTGTACAGTTTGAAAGTACAGTATGTGAAAAATAACCTAACCAATGACATCTTGTGGTGGCATTTTCTACAGAATGGTTGGGACGACCTCCTCAAGGTGGAAGGGAACGGCTCTTCACTCAACAACAAGAGCTTGCCATCATTGAAATGGTGCGAGAAAATAATGCAATCTGACTTCGTGAGTTGCAACAACGCATAATTGCAAATGGAAATGAATTCAACAATATCAACAGGGTCAGCATTTCTACACTAAGTCGCATCCTACAGAAACATAACTTCAGAATGAAGCAGCTGTACAGGGTGCCATTTGAGAGGAACAGTGTCAGGGTCAAGGATCTGCGCCATGATTATGTGCAGGTATGTGTCACTTTACTTTACATACTATATATTGTGATGTGGGAATGAGGGTTTATGCTGTCACCTGCCCTGCCTGTAGCTTATAGTTTTTGTCTATACTCACCCAACCCAGCCCCTACTTGTGTGAAAATATAGACATTGTAGTTACTGTATGTGTTTTCAGTAACACTATTCAATATTTTCTGTTACAGACAGTTCTGGAGTTTGATGCCGCCGAACTGCCGCATGAGTTCATCTACGTGGATGAGGCAGGCTTCAATCTGGCCAAAACCAGGCGTCGGGGCCGTAACGTAGTTGGACAAAGGGCTGTTGTAAATGTCCCTGGGCAGCGTGGGGGAAAAATCACCTTGTGTGCTGCAATTAGTGTCCAAGGATCATGCCACTCTAGGTCCCTACAATACAGGAAAGGTCATTGCATTTCTAGATGCACTACATGCAGTTGTGCAGGACAGACCACAGCAGCCCAGGTTTGTTGTCATCTGGGATAATGTTAGTTTTCACCGGGCTGCTCTGGTCCGAGATTGGTTCAACAACCATAATCATTTCACAGTTTTATACCTGCCCCCTTACAGCCCCTTTCTAAATGCAATCGAGGAATTCTTTTCAGCGTGGCGGTGGAAAGTATATGATCGGCAACCACATGCCCGCATGACTCTTCTGCAAGCAATGGAAGAGGCATGTGGAGACATTGAAGTGGGATCAATCCAAGGGTGGATTCGGCACACAAGGCGATATTTTCCCCGATGCCTAGCCCGTGAGGACATCGCCTGTGATGTTGACGAGGTCTTGTGGCCAGATCCGAACAGAAGGCGTGATCCATAAGCCCCCCCGCCCCCACCACACACACGCACACACACACGCACACACACACAAAACAAGTATATGTTTTTTCCCCCAATAGCAATTTATCCAGTAATTGTCTTGTTTTTTTACTTTTGTTTTGTTGCTAAATTTGATGTTAAAAATTTCTGTAAGAATGTTTGTTTTTTTGTAAAAAACTTTTTTGTAAATACTGTTTGATTACTGCAGAAATTCTACTTTTGAGTTTTACAGAAGACAATGACAATAAAAATAGAAACACAAAGACTGCAGTGTTTTATATAAAGCCCATCAGTGTGTTGCTGGTGATATGAAAGAGTAATTCAAATGTTGCTTGTGTGTATGGTTTTGTTGCAAGAATTTCATTTTTAGAAAGGAGTGTTAAGTTTTGATTGCAGTGTTTCATTTTGGCATATATGTGAGTTGTTAATCTCCAAGTGCTATGTCTGATTGGCTTGTGTGTTGAGTTTTGACATAATGAGCCAAATTCTGCAAAAAGTGTGTAAGCAATAGGCAAAAACTGTAATATGCGTAATAATGTTGGCAGTTCATGCGTAGGATTTTAACATATACCCCGTTGTTGCTCCTAGACATTTCTACTTCACAATAACAGCCCTTACAGTTGACCGGTGCAGCTCTAGCAGGGCAGAAATTTGATGAACTGACTTGTTCCTAAGGTGGCATCCTATGACAGTGCCAAGTTGAAAGTCACTGAGCTCTTCAGTACTGGCCATTCTACTGCCAATGTTTATTTTACATTTAGCAGACACTCTTATCCAGAGCGGCTTACAGTTAGTGAGTGCATAAATTATTTATTTTTTATATACTGGTCCCACGTGGGAATCGAACCCACAACCCTGGCGTTGCAAGCGCCATGCTCTACCAACTGAGCTACGCGGGACTATATATGTATATGGAGATTGCATGGCAGTGTGCTCGACTTTATGCATCTGTCAGCAACGGGTGTGGCTGAAATAGCCGAATCCACTAATTTGAAGGGGGGTCCATATACTTTTGGCCGTGTAGTGTAGAAGTCCATTCCTTTAATCTCTCTCTCTCTCTCTCTCTCTCTCTCTCTCTCTCTCTCTCTCTCTCTCTCTCTCTCTCTCTCTCTCTCTCTCTCTCTCTCTCTCTCTCTCTCTCTCTCTCTCTCTCTCTCTCTCTCTCTCTCTCTCTCTCTCTCTCTCTCTCTCTCTCTCTCTCTCTCTCTCTCTCTCTCTCTCTCTCTCTCTCTCTCTCTCTCTCTCTCTCTCTCTCTCTCTCTCTCTCTCTCTCTCTCTCTCTCTCTCTCTCTCTCTCTCTCTCTCTCTCTCTCTCTCTCTCTCTCTCTCTCTCTAACTTGTGTTTGAGTGCCTGTATCAATCTTTCATTGGACCTAGTGTGTCCATGTGAGTATATAAATAATGCATTATTCACACATTAGAAATAGGTATGAGCCTGGTCGAGCAGATATAATGGAGTCAAGTGTTGTGCAGACAACTCCCCAGCACAAGAGTATACCTCTTCTGTGTTCATCAACACAGCCATATCTTTACATTGCCTTGATGTATTTATATAGATCTATCTTTACAGCAGCCCTCTTCAGTGGGAACGCTAATGGAAGTACCTTCACTGAAGAGCCCTCACACCTGGCTATCCATAGCGTGCTGCTCATGTATGGAGCAGGCCTGTGTGTGTGTGTGTGTGTGTGTCTCTGTGTATGTGTGTGGGTGTGTCTATTTGTGTGTATGTGTATGTGTGTGTGTGTGTGTGTGTGGCTGTGTGTGTCTGTGTGTGTGTGTGTGTGTGTGTGTGTCTGTGTGTCTGTGTGTGTGTGTGTGTGCCTGCTAGTGTGTGACGTGTGCAGAGCATGAGTAGGGAGGTAAAACCATAGAAATAATGGCTCAGGAAATCGATTGTGGAGGCGTCCAATGTGAAGTACCTGGAAACAGCAGCTTTCACAGCCTTTTTGCTCAGAACCTTATTGGAAGTAGTAATCCTTATAATAGAAGTAGTAGTCCTCATAATGGAAGTAGTAGTCCTTATAATGGAAGTAGTAGCCCTCATAATGGAAGTAGTAGTCCTTATAATGGAAGTAGTAGTCCTTATAATGGAAGTAGTAGCCCTCATAATGGAAGTAGTAGTCCTTATAATGGATGTAGTAGTCCTTATAATGGAAGTAGTAGTCCTTATAATGGAAGTAGTAGTCCTCATAATGGAAGTAGTAGTCCTTATAACGGAAGCAGTGGTCCATGTATGTCTAATAGTAATGGAAGAGTACAGTAGGTGGACAAAGAGGGAATCACATTTACCACATCAGGGGGCTGCCCAATGACTCTTACCCTCCATACCATAAGATAAATCCCACACTTAAGACATGGCATGTGTCTGAAATTACAAGGACTAGGGCATACTTGAGACACACACATATAAAACTCAAACTTTAGTGAAAGTCGTGTGTTGACATCAATGCATCTAATTTCAGCCCTACTTTAATTGGGGTCGTATACAGATGAAGTTTACAATCCCTAAAAATGCCTCACCACACATTCCATACACAAATAGTCCTTCCACTGATGTTATGGACTGTTAGCTGGCTCACACAGTTTAGTTGGCTTACAAAGTCAAACCACTGGGCAGAGAGAGCTTCAGAGTCATGCTGAGCTAATTCTGAGCTATTTTCCCTGTGTTAGACTCTTAGTGTGCTGTGTGTGTGTGTGTGTGTGTGTGTGTGTGTGTGTGTGTGTGTGTGTGTGTGTTTGTGTATGTGTGTGTGAGAAAGAGTTACCCATGGTGTAGTGTGGTCTTATCATGACGTTAAAGCTTGAAACTAGCTACTCTCCTCTCCTATTCTCTCCTGTGATGATGACCAAATGCACATCACCCTCTATCCACTACCTATTTAAAAAAAACTAAACAATTCATCACCATTAGGCTGTTGTTTTTGTTGTTGTTGTGGATATCTGAAAAGAGTAGGAAGCTTTTGAAAGGTGTAAATAAATGAAGAAACTGTCATGGGTAACAGTAACTTTAAAGAAGGAGCAGAGAGTGAAGTGTCAAATGAAATTGCTGAAGAGGAGCAAGCATGTTGGAACCATTAAAATTTAGAGGTTGGGCTATATTTTAAGAATATTAATTTCTGAGGGATGAATTCAACATTCAATTCAATAGCTAGTTATCTTCAATTAAACATTTTCTATTATTTATTAGTGACCAAATCTTTATAATTGATTTCGTTTTGTTGTTGTGGGGGGGCTGCCATTCACAAAGAAGAAGAAAAACATACACAAAGAAGGTACACAAATACAAAGCATTGATCACCATGATCATAACACAGAGCCAAAAAGTAACAATAAATGTAGTCGATAATTCTAATATTATAACTTCTAATAGTAACTGTATCCACTGGAGAATTGGGAGTGAGGTGATTCGCATTAAGAGCCCACTTCTTTTTTTGCGGCAGTGTTGCCTGCCAGTAGTAATTGTCTCTGATTTATTTACAGATTCAAGGAGCTATCATTGTTAATTAACATAGAACAAAGCATTGAATATTTACATTCATGCACTTCGACATTTATTTTCTAACTTTGTCCAAGAAGCATTTAACTGCAGGGCACTCCCACATCATATGAAGGAATGTGCCTACCAGATTTACAGTTGGGATATGGGGCCAATTTAATTGTAAAACATTTCCTTGGTGTTAAATACAGTCTGTGAACAAACTTAAAATGTTCATGGTTCGGATTACGGGATGCCAAACTAATATTTTTCCATATTCTGTTCCAGTTAAAGGGTTGTTCAGATTCAATTAGATCTCTGGACCATGGCCTCCTGAGTGGCGCAGTGGTCTAAGGCACTAGAGATCCTGGTTCGAGTCCAGGCTCTGTCGCAGCCGGCCGCGGATGGGAGACCCATGAGGTGGCGCACAATTGGCCCAGCTAAGGGGAGGGTTTGGCCGGCAGGGATGTTCTTGTCCCATCGCACACTAGCGACTTCTGTGGCGGGCCGGGTGCAGTGCACGCTGACACGGTCGCCAGGTATATGGCGTTTTCTCTGACACATTGGTGCGGCTGCCTTCTGGGTTAAGCGGGCATTGTGTCAAGAAGCAGTGCGGCTTGGTTGGGTTGTGTTTCGGAGGACGCATGGCTCTCGACCTTCGCCTCTCCCATGTCCATACTGGAGTTGCAGCGATGGGACAAGACTGTAACTACCAATTGGATGCCACGAAATTGGGGAGAAAAATGAGTAAAAATAATAACATCTGTGGACCATATTTGTTTAATAGTTAGCTCAGAATATGAACTTTCCAAAAGTTGTTTATATATTATACAGATCAGTCCAGATCAGTATTTATCTCTATACTCAGCCAGGGGGCGGAAGAATCATGTCTAAACCAATTTGGAAAGGAACGAAATGCTAGAGTCTAGAAATTCAATTTAATGATACATTTTTCTATTCTTGATTTGATTCTTCATACTGAATTGAAATGAAATCGACTGGATCCAACCCTGGATACTAACATACTGTATAGTATCCCCATGAATCGAGCCAGGACAGGAGAACAGGAAGGTTAAAGCAGCCAACAGTCTAAACCTACAGTTAACCTGAGTAGCTCTGATTTCCTGCTTGGCTTTTTAAAGTCTTGGCGAGACGTCAAGCAATCTCTATATTTTTGCTAGAATAGGGAATAAGGAATTAATCACTGAAATCAAAAGCACTGGGTAGAGGTGGCCGACCTCACGCTGTGTGTTGTAATGATATGGTCCTAGAAGATATATAGCTGCCTTCACCCAATACTAAATCAGCCATGTTTATGTTTGGTATTACTGTAAGTACAACATACAGTTGGAATTCCCTCCTCGTGCGTGTCATTAGTGATGTAATATGAATTGTGACTTCCTCTCTTTCTGTGAGTGTTTTTCACACACACACTACCTTGGTTGAGGACACTATTGGAAATCAATGACATATGACATTTTGTACACATCCCACTGGAGTGAATACAGAGACTAACGTCTCGCCTGTTGTCAAATCAATAGACTTTGCATAAATGCACCCAATTTCCATACAACCAATCCCCTTTCTCACGCCTCCTTCTCATCCTCCTCTTCCAGTATCACCCTCTTCTCTCGCTCTCTACGTTCACCCCAACCTCTCACCTTGACCTCTTCTGGGACATCATAATGAGTTCTAGAAGCTTCCGGAAGTGTGCATCATGACATGTTACAGTTCAGAGAACGTTGTCAGTAGAGGGCCATTATGGTAGAACAGTAGAGGGTCACACTTGATTTGGATAGTCCCGATTTTCCATCTGTAGATGCTCTATAGATAGTTTGTTGATAGAATGACTATCTGTTGATAAGCAACTGCAGGTTCTTTGGCTGTCCCAAAAAGGGTTCTACCTGGAATCAAAATGTTTCTACCTGCAACCAAAAAGGATTATCCTATGGGGACAGCCGAAGAAACCTTTAAGGTTCTAGATAGCACCTTTCATTCTAAGGGTGTAAAGTTAGGGTTAGGGTTAGGTTTAGAATAAGGGTTAGGGTAAGGTTTAAGATTAGGATTAGGGCTAAGGTTAGGGTAAGGGTTCAGTTTAGGGTTAGGATAAGGGTTAAGGTTAGGGTTAGAGCTAGGGTTAGGGTTGGTAGATAGTTAGTTGAAATATTACTGATAGTCTGTAGCTAGTCCATAGAGCATCTACGGATGGACTATCCAAATAGAGTGTTACCCAGTAGAGAAGTGGACTGTAAACACCAAGCATCAAGCCAGAGTAGAGAGGGCTAATGAGAGAGAATGGAGGTCTGGAGAGAGAGCGCGGTAATGTGCTACTCTACTCTAACCAACCCTAGGGACAGCCCTATTTCCTCACATTACCACTAACTGTAGCTGGGAGCCAATATTAGGAAGGCCCAGACCGGGGGGAAAACATCCACATCTATTATGAGTCCCAAAAGGCACCATATTCCCTATATAGGGCCCATAAGATTCTGGTTAAAAGTAGTGCACTATGTAGGGAATAGGGTGCTATTTGGCACATACACCTAATGCTGCACTGTTGTGTTTTTTCCTGGTAAAGTGTCTGTACAGTGTTTTATTCAGAAAGCAAAAGTAGCCAATTAAGCAGAAAAGATGTTGTGAGTGCTTGTATTGACTGTATGACAGGAAGGCTGGGATTGTGGTTCCATTCTCAGGATGGCCTGGAAACATGATTTTGTTCTTTGGATTTGTGTTTGTGATTTAGAGTGATGTGGCAAGGTTTGAGCTATTTTTACAATAAGTACAGAAGTTGCTTACTTGCTTATGTCGGTGTAACACGCCACACGATGGCACGCCATAGCTCTCTGATGTTCATGACAGCTGGTAGGTCCTCTGTTCTGAGATCAGTGTCTCGGCAGATGTTGTCCACAGAAAGTCACCAGAAAGGGCCAATGATCACTGTGATAGGAGACAGAAAATCAATCACTTATATCAACTAATCAATCAATCAATCAATTAAGAGAAATTCATTCACAAGGTAAAGGATGGTGTATGTGAGCCCACTTGAAGCTGTCTCTGATAGAGTGCATGGTATACAGTGCCTGAGCTGTATACATGACGCATTGTGGCAGCAGTTGCTGTCCATGTTGCTGAAAACTATTCCCTCACAGACCTCTCCTCCCCAGTTCAACCAGCCTGACTGGAGAATTCAGACAGACAGCCAGCCAGACAGACAGCCATCCAGCCAGCTAGTCAGACGGACGGATGGCATGACAGACAAACAGACAGAGTCAGCCAGCCAGCCAGCCAGAAAAACAGCCAGTCAGACAGACAGACAGACAGACAGACAGACAGACAGACAGAGGAAATGGTTGTTTGCTAATCAACTTGCTGCCTCTGCCTTAGCCATTGTGTTCTGGGTAGAGTGAGAGCCTCAGGGACCAGAGCTGCTACTGAAAACCACCTCAGTAAGCAGGAAGAGAGTAGCCAACTCCACACACACATTTACTCACGCAATTGCAGACACATTCACAAATACCTGCGCGAACACACACACACACACACTCAAAGAGCTGAATATACACACACACAGTGTAGACCTAACGCCATGTCTGGGCAGACTGAGGAAGTATGCAGAGTTTAGCCCAGTCAGAGTGGTCAGCATTGAATAGATCAATTCCCAGACCATGACAACAAACCGTTTGGGCCAACATCATTATTGAAATACATTACTCACTCAGAATGGAGCTGTAGCAAAACTGCTGTGCACTTAATTACTGCAAGAATGCTTTGTGTGCATCCCAAATGGCACCCTATTCATTATATAATGCACTCTATAGGGAATAGGGTGCCATTGGAAAAGGGAAAGAGGGATACCTAGTCAGTTGTACAACTGAATGCATTCAATCGAAATGTATCTTCCGCATTTAACCCAACCCCTCTGAATCAGAGAGGTGAAGGGGGCTGCCTTAATCAACGTCCACGTGAGACTCATTGTTGGTGTTGTACAGTAGGACTGGCACATTTAATAGCTTTTTCTCCGGCTCTTTCACAACTCTTTTTCTACCCATCAATTTGTTGTGTTGTGCAAATATCTCCTCTGATTTCCCTTCACTCAGACATTGATTCACTCCCACTTTCTGTCCAGCTCACATCTCTTTCTCCATCTCTCTCTTTTTCACTTTCTTTCGGATGAGGGAAAAGGCCTTGATGCACATATAGATGACACACCGTTTCAACTCTTTGTGTTTGTGCATATGTGTGCTCTAATATGTACAGGTAACTGCCAAAATAAAGGGAACACCAACATAAAGTGTCTTAATAGGGCATTGGGCCACCAAGAGCCAGAACAGCTTCAATGCACCTTGGTGTAGATTCTGGAACTCTATTGGAGGGATGCGACACCATTCTTCCACATTAAATTCTATTATTTGGTGTTTTGTTGATGACCGTGGAAAACACTGTCTCAGGCGCCACTCCAGAGTGTTCAATTGGGTTGAGATCTGGTGACTGAGATGGCCATGGCTCATGGGTTATATCGTTTTTATGCTCATCAAACTATTCAGTAGCCACTCAAACCATTCATTGCTTGGTGGATGGGGGAATTGTCATCCTATGGTGGCATAGCCAAAATAATGGCCTGCCCAGCATTTTTATGCATGATCCTAAGCATGTGTGGAAGAACCGGTTTTCAATATACTCTGCATCCCTCATTTACTCAAGTCTTTCCATTATTTTGGCAGTTACCTGCATGTACATGTGTGTATGTACAGCATATATGAACACAGATGCATCTGTCTACGTATACACTTGCATGCATGTGTGTGTCTCCCTGGCTAGTGCCAGGAGAACGTGCCAGTCCTATCCCAGTAGTGAACTGATCCACTAGTTTCCCTCCCACTCTGACAGCCCAGCATGGCTCCACTGACATAGGCCTTGTTAAGACACACTCACCGCTAGAAGATGTCAAGCCCAATTCAAAGCTATCATGCTGTTTCTAAACACAGAGCACATTCTCCTGGTTGAACTCAGCAGCTACTCTTGTCTTCTAGCATTACCTCCCCTTTTTGGAAATGCAAGGTGTGGCGCTAGCAGATGCACCCGTCACCCCTCTGGTAGAGAGCCTTAATGGTGGAGGGGAAATGAGTAGATGTATTCTTACTGTGTATATTACTGCATAAATACTGTATTATGTATTTGGGTTTGTGCATGCATGTGTGAGAAATAAGGAGGGGGGAGAGAGAGAGAGAGAGAGAGAGAGAGAGAGAGAGAGAGAGAGAGAGAGAGAGAGAGAGAGAGAGAGAGAGAGAGAGAGGAGGAAGGGAGAGAGAAAGAGAGAGAGAGGGGGGGAAGAGAGAGAGAGAGAGAGAGGAGGAGGAAGAGGAGAGAGAGAGAGAGAGAGAGAGAGAGAGAGAGAGAGAGAGAGAGACAGAGAGAGACAGAGAGAGACAGAGAGAGACAGAGAGAGAGAGAAGAGAGTGAGAGGGGTAAAGCGAGAGAGGGAAGTAGAGAGAGAGGAAGAGAAATAAACACAATCTATAGTTACCAGCGTTGTTACGTGAACACAAAAAGCAATCTCTCTGAGAGGAAACGCCAGGGGGGCACTGTACTGTCACACACACAGTTCAAACACACACCAGGAGGTGAGGATATGTTGGCAATAGAAATAGATTAGATTTCTATGATGTTGACAGGCAGGTAGTGTAGGGGCTGGTTGGGCAGTAGTGGTGTGTGTGGTGTGCGTACATGCGTGCATACTTGTGAGTACGTAGGGCTCCTCTGAGCTAAGACAGTGGATTAAAGCCAAAGCTGCCTTCCCTCTCTTTATTCCACGGAGCATCAGCACAGCAGGCCGTGCAGTAAGATGCGGTAAGGTGGATTTATCTCATTCTGAAGGTCTGCATTTCTCTACTTTAGAAGTCTCTCTCTCTAGATTAGATAAATCATAGCACCTGCAGCCATGAGGGAAATTAAATAGATTATTTTCTTAGCTCCGCACTGAACAGATGGCATAGTCACATTGTGTTTACGGTGTTGTTGTACTTTACGATGCAGTCTAGGGTGGGTGGAATAAGACTGTAGAAAATACTTTGTTGTTTCAATATATCCTCAACCCTTAACCATTTATACATTAGTAAATGGAAGTAAACAAATCCAAAAAGCAATCCAAACAAAGTATACAAATCTGATGTGTGGATTACAGTCATCTAATCCATATACTTTCAAAGTAAGGACTGTAAGTCATGTTTTGATTTGGGTGAATGCCACAGGAGGTTAGTGGCACCTTAACTGGGGAGAAAGGGCTCGTGGTAATGACTGGAGCGGAAATAGTGAAATGCTATCAAATACATCAAACACATGGTTTCCAGGTGTTTGATGCCATTCCATTTGCTCCGTTCTGGCCATTATTATGAGGCGTTCTCCCTCAGCAGCCTCCTGTGGTAAACGTTATTTAAGTCTCCTCCGGTTCAAACTGTTGTATGTCAGTGCACACAGAGAGCAGAGTCTGCATAATGATACCTAATCATACAGTTATCCCGCTGTAGCGCTCTAATAATTCATGTGATTCAACCATGCGTGCATACCATCAGATAAATCTAAATTGAATCCCCTGTCTGTCACTTGAACACTCTAATTCAGTCACCATTTAGATGTGGTTCCCAAATGTATCATTGGTGACAGACATACAGTATGTGAGAAGAACAGGTGAGTGTGGAAAAGCAAAAATAAAATGAAGAGAGGAGTGTGTTGATTAGACTCTGAACCTCAAGGGTAAGGGGTGTGAAATCACACACACACACACACACACAAACACAGTTTACTGGAACAGTAAAGGTTAAAAGAGGGATAAACCAATATAGAAAAAGAAAGAGAGGAAAAACTAATTGAAACAATTAAAAATGTATGCTTTCCTTATCTAATAGCATATAGCCGAGCTCTAAAAGGCATTGACACCATTAGGCCAGACTGTCCAGTGTATGTGCATTGATTTCTCCAGCCAGAGAGAGAGAGAACAGGCTTTAAAACTCCTCTCAACCGCAGAGAAGATATGAGAGAGAGAGGTGATAGCTATACACAATAGGTGCTAAACATTCACACTTTACAAAATGATTGATCCAGTCTACTGAAGGCATTTGGATCCACTTAACATGAATAGAATTTCACTTTTCCAACAGACATATTGAACTCTGCGTTTGTTCATTTGTGTGTGTTCATGCATGTGCGGGTTCTTGTGTGCGTACTCGTGGGTACGTGTGTACATTGCTAATCAGTAGAGTGTGTGATTGTCTGTTTGGTGAGGGTTCTCTCTCCTCTACTCTCTACCTTCATCTTTCCCCCTCTTTTCTTTTGAAGTTTAACCTCAAAGAACTACTTCAAAGCTTCCTCCTCTACAAGGGAACATGTAGCTCTTTATGTGAGGAAAATATCAATAAGGAACTGCCTCCGCCATTATGATTGAATGTGTTGTGTTATTGAATTGCTGTAGTGGTAGAATTTATACTTAGTGTGCTGCAGGGGGGAAATCATTACCATTTGATTAGCTAAATCCAGGTGTTTTACCAATGCAATCCAAGTAGACATGCACAAGGAATATACATGTGGAATTGCAATTATTTTTGTATCCTACGTGAGTGAACTTGTGAGTGAGCGTACGTGTGTGTTCATGCTAATATTGATTATCTCTCTCTCTCTCTCTCTCTCTCGCTCTTTCACTTTCTCTCCTTCACACACACGCACAAATATAAACACACACACACACACACACAAAAACCACTCTTGTAAAGTATAATAACCTTTGAAAAGTGTCTAGCTGTAGATTGGTCCTTGCTACTCTATGTTCTATGCTGGTACAGTCATTGACTGCCAGGTTGCTCTTTCTACTGAGGCAGCTGTTTCTATGGGGAACCTGTCCAATGGATGTAAACGAAGCGCCACGAACTGGAGAGAGTCCACTCAACTCCCTATATACTTCCTTCTCAGTCAATCATAGATAGATTGCCCTCCTAACAGTAGAAACGCATTCACAATAGCCTAATAACTCTCCGCAAAGGTTAACAAATATGTACTTTCAGCAAAGGTAAAATAAAAGTATCTAACTTTTAGAAATCTGAAAGGCAGACAAGAAAACACACTGTACTTGAAGCTACCCTGGTGGATTGGGGGGAGGTAGCTAATACAGTACAGTACACTACATCAAGCCAAACAGAATCCCTAATACTCTCTATTTCAGGTCTTCGGGTGTTCTATTGGAGGTCTTGAAGAAACATGATCTGAAAGACTTCACTTCCAAGAACAGTACACAGGCTTAAGAAAGTGTATCTGTGTGCCTGAGAATGGTCCATGCCATAGAAATGGAACCCCTAGAATGGACTTAATTGACTTTAAATGGTGATGACCATTCTATGGATTTTATTTATATGGCTTCAGCCCTGATGGAACAGACAGTCATTACTCCCATTCAGAGAGAGAAATTCAGTTAATCTGTCTCAGGTAATCTGTTGTGACTGTTGCTCTGCGGATTGATGGGGCACTCACAGTCACAGTCGACAGAAGTAAACATTTGGTGGTGATTGGCATGACAACTAATGAAAAAGACAGGTACAGTAGAAGTTGTTGTGACAGGGTAGGAACCAAAGTGTTGAACAGAGTTTCCCAGGGGACCCTTATTATACTTGAATATTACATTCATGGCATTGAAAAAAAATTGCAGCCTCTTGTGATATGGATATTGCACATGCAAGTATTGAAATTAGATTAAAATTAGATTAATAGAGCTCGCCTGTTTGTAGTCCTAAAAAACGGAAATGAGTTACCTCTGGTTCGTTCAGCCATTTCTATGGGGAAAATGAATGGGGAAAGAATAGGGTTTTGGGATAAATGCTAAAAATAAGGTCTGAGGTTAACACAGGCTTAGGAGATCTTATAGGTTTTGTTCTATGAGATAATATCAGTCAGTTAACATGACCTTTATGAATTATGAAGCCTTTTATGTGCTTTTTTCTATTACATAAATGCTTCAACATTTTCATAAAAGTGATGTTAGCTGATGAAGATTATCTCATAGAACAAAACGTATAGATCTCCTAAGCCTGTGTTTACCACAGACCTTATTTTCGGCATTTATCCAAAAACCTTACAAACATTCCATTCATTTGCCCATAGGCTTTGCCCAATGAACCATGGTGGAGTTAGTGCCTACAAAAAGACCCCATTACTATTGCTGTCTATTGTGCAGCCATAATGGAGACCCAACTGGGATACACGCCAAACCATATCTTTATGCACCAGAATGACTGCAGAGACAGTCTCTATCTGACCTACAAATCACTCAAATCTAGATGTCGTTTTAATCGTTGCCCCAACTTTAACTAATCCGTAAATAAGCAATTGTGATTTTTGCCACTTTTTTCCTGTCCAGCATGGCTATCTACCATGCCAGGATAGCCATATAGTGTAGGTTGCAGCGTTGTTGGGTTGCCAGATTGGCTGTAGGGTTCAGCTGACTTTAAAGGGTTCTCGTTATTAGCACAACAGGTATATGTCTATGTCAGGCCTATGTGTAGTTTCTGTGTCTACTGGGACTGTACTGGGACTGTACTAGGACCCCTGCAGTCTCCCTCTCCCAGCCTTCAAAGACCAGTCTTCAGACCCCCGGAATGATGAGAACCCTGGAATGTTCAGACCCCTGGAACGAGGCACGCAGTGAGAGAGATGCTGTTTATCCTGCTGTGGAGAGGGTGAGGTCAAATTCATGCCTGAGTTTTAATATGAAGTGCTCTGAGCATAAAACCTACACACAAGCCAAAGCCTCAGTGAGTGAATCAAGATACTACCTTAACAGTCCAGTACTATTCCAGTAAGGACATGACTTTATACTTTAGTCCTGTACTTGAGCTTTATCTGCACCTGCAATAACATAGCCTTCGCATGTAAGCCTCACCGCGTGGGTTTCTCCTTTAAGGTTGTCAGGTTGTTTTCAGCATCTCTAAAGGTCAGAAAATACCTCAGCTTTCCCTGTCACAGAGTGAACTCAATTTGAGATAAGAGAGAAAGAGATAAGAGAGGGAGGGAAGGAGCAAAGGAGAGATAGAGGGTTAGAGAGAAAGAGAGAGAGAGAGAGAGAGAGAGAGAGAGAGAGAGAGAGAGAGAGAGAGAGAGAGAGAGAGAGAGAGAGAGAAAAGAGGGATGTTAACTACCTGATTGTGTTTTCTCTGAGGCATATTCTCCCTGTGCTGTGCTGAGTTTCATCACTGAGGGTGGGCTGGCATCTGATACAAAGATAATAGTTCCACTGACCCTGATAGGACGGGAAGTGTTCCGTTTGACCTCTGGGATCTGAGCTTAGACACAGCCAATCAGAACCATGCCCTAGGGGGGCCAGGAAAAATAGCCTCCCCATGACAACCATATTCCCCTGTAATGTCTAGATCACTCCATAAAGGAGAGAGGGAGAGAGAAAGAGAGAGACAGAGAGAGAGAGACGTCACTTTCACAGCTTTTTTTCTTTTCAAACGCTTTCGGAACGAGGTGAAGGTCTTGTGCATCACTAGAGTTTCAGGGTCTCAATATTCTTCACTGTGACAGAGTGGTAGGATATATTGCTGGCTCGATTCAATAGCAAACTGCTTCTCCTTATAGGAATTGTTTGGAAGAAAAGAGTACAGTAGTAAAGTGAGTGTGTGTTCATGTGTGTGTGTGTGTGTGTGTGTTTACAGCAGCAATAGCGTTCAGGGAAGCTAATGAATTACAGTAGACTCTGCCAAGGTCAACAACAGTAGGTCTGTGTTGTTTCATTGAGCTCACCGTGGGTCTATAGCACAAGGTTAACGATCGTTGATTAAAAAAAAACACAGCTTAATCGATTATGGTTCGGACCCTTTTTTTCCATTTTTGCCTAAAATGACATACCCAAATCTAACTGCCTGTAGCTCAGGACCTGAAGCAAGGATATGGATATTCTTGATATCATTTGAAAGGAAACACTTTGAAGTTTGTGGAAATGTGAAATTAATGTAGGAGAATATAACACATTAGATCTGGAAAAAGATAATACAAACAAAAAAACATGCGTTTTCTATTATTTTTTTGTTGCATCATCTTTGAAATGCAAGAGAAAGACCAGACAGTGATGTTGGATTCTATATGTAATTTAGATGTTGTCCACTAGATGGCAGCAGTGTGTGTGCAAAGTTTCAGACTGATCCAGTGAAGAATTACATCACTACAGAATATTTTGTATCATGTCTGCCAGGAGGTTTCCCAAATGTGCCGAATTGGTTTTCAAGTACAAAACTATAGAGAACATATAAAAATGCTATGGTAATACACAATTTAAGTTTGTACACTCCCAGGAATGTCATACATGATGGATCATTAGCTTCCCAACAGAAAAGACACTAACCGTCACACATCTAGATGGCCGGGCGGGGTGGGTGTGGAGCCAGAGGTCAAACTGTAGAACCCACTTCCTACATTTGAATATAAAACTTGATTTTTCAAACAAAACTACACTACATTTTATCACTGGGACCCTCAGGATGACAAATCAGAGCAAGATTACTGAATATAAGGACATCATTTACCCTCAGAGGTGAATGTACCAAACCAGTTGCCGTGATAGAAGTGTTTTGTTATTGTGCACTATCCTCAAACAATAGCATGGTCTTTTTTTAGCTGTAATAGCTACTGTGAATTGGACACTGCAGTTAGATTAAAAAGAATTTAAGCTTTCTGCCCATATAAGACATGTCTATGTCCCGGAAAGTAGTCTGTTGTTTACAACATCATTCTAGTCACATATTGAGCCGCAACTGTCCCGTATAAGGGACACCAATCCTGTAGAGGTTACCCGACATCCATGTCTTCGGCACCCGGGGAACAGTGGGTTAACTGCCTTGCTCAAGGGCAGAACGACAGATTTTGACCTTGTCAGCTCAGGGATTCGTTGCAGCAACCTTTCGGTTACTGACCCATTGCTGCTACCTGCCATGCTACCAGACTCAACTGAAGCATCGGCATAAACTCTTTCTCCTGCAGTCTTGCCATTCATACAGGGGCGCAACTTTCACTGTCCCCCTTACATTCTGAAATGTTTGTCCCCCCCAGTTTTATTATTGGATTGCGATACAAACCATGGCAACACTGTGCTTTAGGACCATGTGGACGCCTCCGAGTGGTCGGGTAGGCTGTTTGGAGTGTTTATCTGACTGGATAAAAATATATATAATAATTTCAAAAAATATGTCCCCACCAGTGGCGATTCTAGACCATTTCAACTGGGGGGCCAGGCTGGGGCCTGTTGTACTGTTAGAGGGGCCAGTTACATTAGACATTATTGTTGTCATATCGTTTTCTTCACTGCATTGCAGGCATTAATAGGCAAAAGACCATGATTATAATCATTCAACAATTTATTATTTGCATTTACATTACATTTTAACATTTGCATTACATATTCAGTATCAGTTACATCAACTGTATTCTACGTTTTTGTGGTTTCTTGCAAAAAGATCAGCAAATTCATCTAGATTCAAGGCCTTTTCCCTCCTTGACTCAATACTTCATACGCCTAAATTGCTTAATCTCTCATCTGACATTGTGGACCTAAGATAAGTTTTCACCAGCTTTAGTGCAGAAAAACTCTGTTCACAAGAAGCGGTACTAACAGGGATTGAAACAGCTATTTTGCAGTTTAAAGAGCTCAAAGAAAACTTCTTTATGAGGCTCAATGAATAATGCTAGCTCTACTACACTGGAGGGTCTCTGCATGCCAATCTGTATTTACCTTTGTAAAATTATTCTGAACTGATGTAGTTCATGCCCCAAGTCCTCAATATTTGATTCATACATTCTAGCAAATGGAAACTTCACTTTGAGAAATACATCACTTTTGGAGTTTAGAGTTTGGATGCCATTCATTACGTCACAGTTTTTGCTAGAGAACCGTCTGTTAAGCTCATTGAGCATCTGATCTAAGACAGGGTAGAAAAAGGTTGTACGAAAACTGTCTTTATTTCTGTATCTGACCTCTGACCTACTGTACTGAGTACACAGTCTCCATTAAATTGAGAGCTTAGCTTTTTTGGTCGTTTTGCAGGGGGCTGTATTGCAGGATCACATTGCTCAGCTGTGTTCAACACTTCATTCCATAAGTCATAAAAAAATTACTCATCCCTGTAGTCATTCAAAGTTTGAACTAAGGCTTCAACTAAATCAACAGCCTTTGACAGGTCAAGTGATGAAGACTGTAGCATATCTGATAGAAATGTTGCTTCTCCAAAAACGTTATGGAGTGTAACAAGGCACACAATGAATTGTAAATCTATCTGTGCAAGCAGACCTCGTGCCTCAACAGATCTGTCACCGTTGTGTTCTTGGACTATGTCTTGCAGGACTCACTTAATGGCAGGCAATCTATCCATAATAGTATGTAGAGCCATATATCGACATGTCCAGCGAGTGTCACTTAGTCTCTGATGCTCTCTAGGTGCACCTGGGTACATCTCTCTTTGTACGCTAAACCATTTTTGATGCACATATGACCCAGATGTGAAGACATACAGTCTTTCTAGTAAGGAGAACTGTCCTACCTCAGGGACAGCTTTGCCTGTATCCACTAAAACTAAGTTTAGACAGTGTGCACTGCAGTGGATGTAAAAGCCATGCTTTGCTTGTTCTTTAATGCGTGCCTGGACGCCTGAATGCTTGCCACTCATAACTGAAGCACCGTCATATGCTTGGCCTACTAGGTTGTTTTTTTATTCAAGACCATTACTTTCTAATATGTGTATGATTTTGTCAGTAAGCCCTGCTGCATCTAGTCGATCAGCCGATTCAAAGTGGAGAAAGCTCTCATGGACAGCTCCACTGAAATAGTACCTGAGTACTAGAGATATCTGCTCCTTTTTTTTACATCTTTTGTTTTGTCTGCCATTATGCTAAAGACCTCACTGTCTTTCACTTCTTCTATAATTTTTGTTCGAACCATGTCTGCCAAACAACTCAGAACCTCATTCTGAATCCCTTTGCTTGTGTACTTTGCATTATGAATGGAAGTCAACCTTTTTTTCACAGTTGTGTCATGCTTAGCTATTGTTTCTAGGATTGCCATGAAGTTCCCTTTATTATCAGACTCATCGTGTCCTCTTTGTGCAATGTTTTGTGTGGCTGTAAGTAGTAGTACTTCTCCTATTGTTTTAATATAGTCCCGATTTTCTTGAACCTGTTTGTTGTGTTCCTTGTTTAGGGCATTTACCAGTGTTGCATTACTTTTTACAGCTTTCTGATAGTCTCTCCATGTAATCATTGCTTGTTTGTGCCGCTCAGACCTTGCATGAATTGCAAAACCCCCCTCTTTGTAAGTTGCCTTCTTCCAGTTGTTAAAACCCAATTTTGAATCAAATACAGTCTCTGAGACTTCAAGAGGGCTAAAATGCCTGCAGTCGTAACAAAACACAGTCTGATTTTTTTAAATATTCAAGCCAGGGGTGGATGTGGTACCAGGCCGCCTTGAAGCTCCTCCTCCTGTCCCCCATCAGAGTTCCTGGGTACATGTTCATCACTGGCTGCACTGGTGGGTCCTCCCAGGATTTGCTGATATCTGTCAAATAAAAAAATATATAATTAAAAGTATCTCTTTTTGTAATTTTAGACACATACCATAGCCATCAGACAACTTCTGAAATATCTATATCACAAGCCCAATAGCATGTTAAATTAGATCATTCATTTCAATCATAAACTGACACATTTCCATACACCATATAAACTGACTAATTGCACTGCTTTACAAGTAACCACAGATTTATTCAACATCACAAACCTGATGGTCCACTGCTTGTGGACGCACATGGCTCCCCTGTTGGTGTCTCACTCTCAGCCTCTACGTCCCCCTCAGCCTCAGTCTCTTCATCTGTCTCACTTTCCTGCTCTACTATGCCTTCACTCTCCAATGGACAAGTCTTCCTGCGCTCACTGTCTGACTTTCTGCCTTGTCTTTTCTTTGGAAGAAGGACATTATGTCCTTTTTTATCTTCATGTTGGTGAGAACTATAGAGCAAAAGCAATGGGGACCAAGCTTATTCATTCATTTATTGAAAAATATTTACTTGCTTGGTAGCTAGCTTTCATGTCTAACCTTTTAACATTACAATGCATTTAGTGAGTGTGGTTTAAGTAAAAGCACTCAGCACCATGCATTTTTGATCAAATATTATATCATTTTTCATAGTGCCATACATTTTCGATGCCTGACTGTTAGAATTAGCTACAAAACTAAACCAAAATCAATGCAAACGAATACATAGCCCAAAATTCAAGCCAATTCGTTAATTAATTCACAAAGAAAGTAACACACGGCCAGGTTAACATTAGCTGATCTAACGCTACACTTCTGTAATGCATTTAATAGTTAACTATGTTACAAATACAACATATTAAACATTTTGCTCACCTCTCTTTATTTCCTTCTTCTTGCTTGAACTTTATTATTTGCGGCAAATTTATTTCAACTTCCGAATAGAAAAACATTTGCAGATCCATGTGGTACGATACTGTTGTGTTCCGCCTAAAGGAGTCCCACTAGAAAATGTGTTGGGTTACTTTAGTGTTCTGCTTTGCCACTGTCTAAAAAAAAGAACATGATCGCAAAAATTAATTCTGTGATAATTATTTCAGACTCCGCATTTAGGGGGGCCACAAGGGGGTCCAAGCTTGTTGTCACAGGGGCACTGCCCCCCCAGAACCGCTAGTTGTCCCCACCACTTTTAAAACCAGAGTTGCACCCCTGCATTCATATAATCCAAATTTGTGCTGACTGATCAACATTGTCAAGTTACTTTTCAGTGAGTTCACCGAAATTCTGAAGTCACCATGCAAAAGTAACAAGTTGTCAGTGCAGGGGCTGCACCAGGGTAAAACTACATCAAAATCACTGCATGTGTGACATGCTGTATTGCAGCCTGGTCTCATAGACTAGATGTAACATAGTATATGTAAATCCGGGTTAATGTTTTAGTATTATATGTTACTTTTGGTCTGGTTACATAAGACAGAAGGTTACTTAAAGCAAAAACGAAGGTGGGTAGGTGGTTGGTTGGTTGGTTGGTCGGTTGGTCGGTCGGGGTGAAAGGATGAGCGTATAACACAAATGTCTAGGAACCCAAAAGTTGGGTGTTCTAATCTCATCATGGACAACTTTAGCATTTTAGCCCTGTCCCTGCACTCCTCCCTTGGTGACAAGAGCTACCCATTTAGAGCCAGAGGAGGTGTTTGTGTGTGTTTGTGTGTGTGTGCATGCGTATGTGTGTGTGTTTGCACCCATATGTATTATCTTGTCACAAAGGTGTTTCACTCTGAATATTCAATGTTTCTGCGATGAAACCACCTGTCAAGAGACATCCAAAGCCCTTTGTTTCAAAGAGCTAATCATGTTAATATTGATTCAGTGTGATAATGTCAGAACATTGTGGAATACACATCATCAGTCACGGGTTTCATCAGGGAATGTGTTGATGATGTTGTACCCACAATAACAATTCAAACATACCCCAACCAAAAACCATAGATTAACGGAAAGCTCTGTGCCATGCAGAAGGCCCGTGCTGCAGCATTCAAATCTGGCAACACGGTAAGAGCTCTGCAAGTCCATTAGGGATGAAAAAATACATTACACTCAAAACTTGATTCACTACATGACAAATCAGACTCGTAACGCATGTGGCAAGGATTACAGGCTATAATGGACTACAAAGGCAAATCCAGTTGTGTGGTGTCCACCAGAGCCTCCCTCCCAGACGAGCATAATACATTTTAAGCTCGCTTTGAGGCAAACAACATCAAGCTATCCAGGAGGGCTCTTGCTGCTCCGGACGACCAAGTACTTTCGCTCTCCGAGGCTGACATGAGGAAAACTCTCAAGAGAATGAAAACTCACAAATCCTCCTGCCCATCCCTGGCCACGTCCTCAGAGTGTGCACTGACCAGCTGGCAGGTGTCTTCTCTGACATCTTCAACATTTACATTTACATTTTAGTCATTTAGCAGACGCTCTTATCCAGAGCGACTTACAGGAGCAATTAGGGTTAAGTGCCTTGCTCAAGGGCACATTTACGTCATTTAGCAGACGCTCTTATCCAGAGCGACTCACCAATTGGTGCGTTCACCCTATAGCCAGTGGGATAACCACTTTACAATTTTTTTGGGGGTAGAAGGATTACTTTATCCTATCCCAGGTATTCCTTAAAGAGGTGGGGTTTCAAATGTCTCCGGAAGGTGGTGAGTGACTCTGCTGTCCTGGCGTCGTGAGGGAGCTTGTTCCACCATTGGGGTGCCAGAGCAGCGAACAGTTTTGACTGGGCTGAGCGGGAACTATGCTTCCGCAGAGGAAGGGGAGCCAGCAGGCCAGAGGTGGATGAACGCAATGCCCTCGTTTGGGTGTAGGGACTGATCAGAGCCCGAAGGTACAGAGGTGCCGTTCCCCTCACTGCTCCATAGGCAAGCACCATGGTCTTGTAGTGGATGCGAGCTTCAACTGGAAGCCAGTGGAGTGTGCGGAGGAGGGGGGTGACGTGAGAGAACTTGGGAAGGTTGAACACCAGACGGGCTGCGGCATTCTGGATGAGTTGTAGGGGTTTAATGGCACAGGCAGGGAGGCCAGACAACAGCGAGTTGCAGTAGTCCAGACGGGAGATGACAAGTGCCTGGATTAGGACTTGTGCCGCTTCCTGTGTAAGGCAGTGTCGTACTCTCCGAATGTTGTAGAGCATGAACCTGCAGGAGCGGGTCACCGCCTTGATGTTGGCGGAGAACGACAGGGTGTTGTCCAGGGTCACGCCTAGGCTCTTCGCACTCTGGGAGGAGGACACAGCAGAGTTGTCAACCGTGATGGCGAGATCATGGAACGGGCAGTCCTTCCCGGGAGGAAGAGCAGCTCCGTCTTGCCAGGGTTCAGCTTGAGGTGGTGATCCGTCATCCATACTGATATGTCTGCCAGACATGCAGAGATGCGATTCGCCACCTGGTTATCAGAAGGGGGAAAGGAGAAGATTAGTTGTGTATCGTCAGCGTAGCAATGATAGGAGAGGCCATGTGAGGATATGACAGAGCCAAGTGACTTGGTGTATAGGGAGAAAAGGAGAGGGCCTAGAACTGAGCCCTGGGGGACACCAGTGGTGAGAGCACGTGGTGCGGAGACAGCTTCTCGCCACGCCACTTGGTAGGAGCGACCGGTCAGGTAGGACGCAATCCAGGAGTGAGCCGCGCCGGAGATGCCCAGCTCGGAGAGGGTGGAGAGGAGGATCTGATGGTTCACAGTATCAAAGGCAGCAGACAGGTCTAGAAGGACAAGAGCAGAGGAGAGAGAGTTAGCTTTAGCAGTGCGGAGAGCCTCCGTGACACAGAGAAGAGCAGTCTCAGTTGAATGACCAGTCCTGAAACCTGACTGGTTTGGATCAAGAAGGTCATTCTGAGAGAGATAGCAAGAGAGTTGGCTAAAGACGGCACGCTCAATAGTTTTGGAAAGAAAAGAAAGAAGGGATACTGGTCTGTAGTTGTTGACATCAGTGGGATCGAGTGTTGGTTTCTTGAGAAGGGGAGCAACTCTCGCTCTCTTGAAGACGGAAGGGACATGGCCAGCGGTCAAGGATGAGTTGATCAGCGAGGTGAGGTAGGGGAGAAGGTCACCGGAGATGGTCTGGAGAAGAGAGGAGGGGATGGGGTCAAGCGGGCAGGTTGTTGGGCGGCCTGCAGTCACTAGTCGCAGGATTTTATCTGGAGAGAGAGGGAGAAAGAAGTCAAAGCATAGGGTAGGGCAGTGGAGTAGGACCAGCAGTGTCATTAGACTTAACAAACGAGGATCGAATGTCGTCAACCTTCTTTTCAAAGTGGTTGACGAAGTCATCCACAGAGAGAGAGGAGGGGGGCGGGGGGGAGGATTCAGGAGGGAGGAAAATGTGGCAAAGAGCTTCCTAGGGTTAGAGGCAGATGCTTGGAATTTAGAGTGGTAGAAAGTGGCCTTAGCAGCAGAAACAGATGAAGAAAATGTAGAGAGGAGGGAGTGAAAAGATGCCAGGTCGGCAGGGAGTTTAGTTTTCTTCCATTTCCGCTCCGCTGCCCGGAGCTCTGTTCTGTGAGCTCGCAATGAGTCATCAAGCCACGGAGCTGGAGGGGGAGGACCGAGCCGGCCGGGAGGATAGGGGACACAGAGAGTCAAAGGATGCAGAAAGGGAGGAGAGGAGGGTTGAGGAGGCAGAATCAGGAGATTGGAGGGAGAAGGATTGAGCAGAGGGAAGAGATGATAGGATGGAAGAGGAGAGAGTAGTGGGAGAGAGAGAGCGAAGGTTGCGGCGGCGCATTACCATCTGTGTAGGGGCAGAGTGAGTAGTGTGGGAGGAGAGCGAGAGAGAAAAGGAAACAAAGTAGTGGTCGGAGACATGGAGGGGAGTTGCAGTGAGATTAGTAGAAGAGCAGCATCTAGTAAAGATGAGGTCAAGCGTATTGCCTGCCTTGTGAGTAGGGGGACGGTGAGAGGGTGAGGTCAAAAGAGGAGAGAAGTGGAAAGAAGGAGGCAGAGAGAAATGAGTCAAATGTAGACGTAGGGAGGTTGAAATCCCCCAAAACTGTGAGGGGTGAGCCATCCTCAGGAAAGGAACTTATCAAGGCGTCAAGCTCATTGATGAACTCTCCAAGGGAACCTGGAGGGCGATAGATGACAAGGATATTATGCTTAAATGGGCTAGTGACTGTGACAGCATGGAATTCAAATGAGGAGATAAACAGATGGGTTAGGGGAAAAATTGAGAATGTCCACTTGGGAGAGATGAGGATTCCTGTGCCACCACCCCTCTGACCAGATGCTCTCGGGGTATGCGAGAACACATGGTCAGACGAGGAGAGAGCAGAAGGAGTAGCAGTGTTTTCAGTGGTAATCCATGTTTCCGTCAGCGCCAGGAAGTCGAGGGACTGGAGATTAGCATAGGCTGGGATGAAGTCAGCTTTGTTGGCAGCAGAACGGCAGTTCCAGAGGCTGCCTGAGACCTGGAACTCCAGGTGTGGGGTGCGTGCAGGGACCACCAGGTTAGAGAGGCAGCAGCCACGCGGTGTGGGGCGTTTGTGTAGCCTGTGCAGAGAGGAGAGAACAGGGATAGGCAGAGGCATAGTTGACAGGCTGTAGCAAATGGCTACAATAATGCAGAGGAGATCGGAATGAAATGAACTAAACATCTGGGACAGTAGAGAGCAGGGCCTCCCTCACCAAAAACTTCTACTTCTAACAACTATAATTGTTTCACTGAACCACCCGAACAAAAACTCTACCAACTTCCACCTTTAGAAATCAGAATTGTTGTGAACCACAGCGGTTCAATGTTTAAAGGAATAGACTCAACCCACTTTATTCAGCTAGCTAACTATGACACCATAGCTAACTAGCATGCTAGCATCCAAAAACACACAGTTTAGCACCAACACTTGCATCCAAAAACACACAGTTTAGCGCCAACACTTGGTCACAACAAACCACCAATAGTGTGTTAACACACTAAGCAGATAATTCGTGTCCGTGTCTGTTGGCTAGCTAGCAATGGCCACTGTGTTGACCTTGTTTGAAGAACGGCTAGCTAGCTAGCTAGCTTCGTGCTACCCCCGGCACCGCCGAACAACAATGCCAACCCACAGTAACTAACCACAACAGCCCACGATGCCTAGCTATGACGCCATAGCTAACTAGCATCCAATAACACACAGTTTAGCACCAATACTTGGTTACAACAAACCACCAAGAGTGTGTTAACACACTAAACAGATAATTCATGTCCGTGTCTAGTTTCTTTCGTAACGCAGCAAAAAATTAAGCGTTGGTTAGCTAGCACATTAACATTGGAAACAACTCTCCACCATTGCACTAAACAGATAATTACCAATAAACGTTACCAGTAGCTACCCGCTAGCTAGCTAGCATACCAAGAGTGTGTTAACACACAAAACAGATCATTCAATCAATTTCAATCAATTTTATTTTATATAGCCCTTCTTACATCAGCTAATATCTCGAAGTGCTGTACAGAAACCCAGCCTAAAACCCCAAACAGCTAGTAATGCAGGTGTAGAAGCACGGTGGCTAGGAAAAACTCCCTAGAAAGGCGAAAGCCTAGGAAGAAACCTAGAGAGGAACCAGGCTATGAGGGGTGGCCAGTCCTCTTCTGGCTGTGCCGGGTGGAGATTATAACAGAACCATGCCAAGATGTTCAAAAATGTTCATAAGTGACAAGCATGGTCAAATAATAATCAGGAATAAATCTCAGTTGGCTTTTCATAGCCGATCATTAAGAGTTGAAAACAGCAGGTCTGGGACAGGTAGGGGTTCCATAACCGCAGGCAGAACAGTTGAAACTGGAATAGCAGCAAGGCCAGGCGGACTGGGGACAGCAAGGAGTCACCACGGCCGGTAGTCCCGACGTATGGTCCTAGGGCTCAGGTCTCTCAGTTGGCTTTTCATAGCCGATCATTAAAGAGTTGAAAACAGCAGGTCTGGGACAGGTAGGGGTTTCGTAGCCGCAGGCAGAACAGTTGAAACTGGAATAGCAGCAAGGCCAGGCGGACTGGGGACAGCAAGGTGTCATCATGCCCGGTAGTCCTGACGTATGGTCCTAGGGCTCAGGTTCTCAGAGAGAAAGAGAGAACAAGAGAATTAGAGAGAGCATACTTAAATTCACACAGGACACTGGATAAGACAGGAGAAGTACTCCAGGTATAACCAACTAACCCCAGCCCCCGACACATAAACTACTGCAGCATAAATACTGGAGGCTGAGACAGGAGCGGTCCGGAGACACTGTGGCCCCATCCGAAGAAACCACCGGACAGGGCCAAACAGGAAGGATATAACCCCACCCACTCCGCCAAAGCACAGCCCCCGCACCACTAGAGGGATATCCCCAACCACCAACTTACAATCCTGAGACAAGGCCGAGTATAGCCCACAGAGGTCTCCACCACAGCACAAACCAAGGGGGGCGCCAACCCAGACAGGAAGATCACGTCAGTAACTCAACCCACTCAAGTGACGCACCCCTCCCAGGGACGGCATGAAAGAGCACCAGCAAGCCAGTGACTCAGCCCCTGCAACAGGGTTAGAGGCAGAGAACCCCAGTGGAGAGGGGAACCGGCCCGGCAGAGACAGCAAGGGCTGTTCGTTGCTCCAGCCTTTCCGTTCACCTTCACACTCCTGGGCCAGACTACACTCAATCATATGACCTACTGAAGAGATAAGTCTTCAGTAAAGACTTAAAGGTTGAGACCGAGTCTGCGTCTCTCACATGGGTAGGCAGACTGTTCCATAAAAATGGAGATCTATAGGAGAAAGCCCTGCCTCCCGCTGTTTGCTTAGAAATTCTAGGGACAATTAGGAGGCCTGCGTCTTGTGACCGTAGCGTACGTATTGGTATGTACGGCAGGACCAACTCGGAAAGATAGGTAGGAGCAAGCCCATGTAACGCTTTATAGGTTAACAGTAAAACCTTGAAATCAGCCCTTGCCTTAACAGGAAGCCAGTGTAGGGAAGCTAGCACTGGAGTAATATGATCAAATGTCTTGGTTCTAGTCAGGATTCTAGCAGCCGTATTTAGCACTAACTGAAGTTTATTTAGTGCTTTATCCGGGTAGCCGGAAAATAGAGCATTGCAGTAGTCTAACCTAGAAGTAACAAATGCATGGATTAATTTTTCTGCATCATTTTTGGACAGAAAATTTCTGATTTTTGCAATGTTACGTAGATGGAAAAAAGCTGTCCTTGAAACAGTCTTGATATGTTCGTCAAAAGAGAGATCAGGGTCAAGAGTAACACCGAGGTCCTTCACAGTTTTATTTGAGACGACTTTACAACCATCTAGATGAATTGTCAGATTTAACAGAAGATCTCTTTGTTTCTTGGGACCTAGAACAAGCATCTCTGTTTTGTCCGAGTTTAAAAGTAAAAAGTTTTCAGCCATCCACTTCCTTATGTCTGAAACACAGGCTTCTAGCGAGGGCAATTTTGGGGCTTCACCATGTTTCATTGAAATGTACAGCTGTGTGTCATCCGCATAGCAGTGAAAGTTAACATTATGTTTTCGAATAACATCCCCAAGAGAGGTAAAATATATAGTGAAAACAATAGTGGTCCTAAAACGGAACCTTGAGGAACACCGAAATGTACAGTTGATTTGTCGGAGGACAGACCATTCACAGAGACAAACTGATATCTTTCCGACAGGTAGGATCTAAACCAGGCCAGAACTTGTCCGTGTAGACCAATTTGGGTTTCCAGTCTCTCCAAAAGAATGTGGTGATCGATGGTGTCAAAGGCAGCACTAAGGTCTAGTAGCACGAGGACAGATGCAGAGCCTCGGTCTGACGCCATTAAAAGGTCATTTACCACCTTCACAAGTGCAGTCTCAGTGCTATGATGGGGTCTAAAACCAGACTGAAGCATTTCGTATACATTGTTTGTCTTCAGAAAGGCAGTGAGTTGCTGCGCAACAGCTTTTTCTAAAATTTTTGAGAGGAATGGAAGATTCGATATAGGCCGATAGTTTTTTATATTTTCCGGGTCAAGGTTTGGCTTTTTCAAGAGAGGCTTTATCACTGCCACTTTTAGTGAGTTTGGTACACATCCGGTGGATAGAGAGCTGTTTATTATGTTCAACATAGGAGGGCCAAGCACAGGAAGCAGCTCCTTCAGCAGTTTAGTAGGAATAGGATCCAGTATGCAGCTTGAAGGTTTAGAGGCCATGATTATTTTCATCATTGTGTCAAGAGATATAGTACTAAAACACTTAAGTGTCTCTCCCGATCCCAGGCCCTCGCAGAGCTGTGCAGATCCAGGACAGCTAAGCCCTGGAGGAATACGCAGATTCAAAGAGGAGTCCATAATTTGCTTTCTAATGGTCATGATCTTTTCCTCAAAGAAGTTCATGAATTTATCACTGCTGAAGTGAAAGCCATCCTCTCTTGGGGAATGCTGCTTTTTTAGTTAGCTTTGCAACAGTATCAAAAAGAAATTTTGGATTGTTCTTATTTTCCTCAATTAAGTTGGAAAAGTAGGATGATCGAGCAGCAGTGAGGGCTCTTCGGTACTGCACGGTACTGTCTTTCCAAGCTAGTCGGAAGACTTCCAGTTTGGTGTGGCGCCATTTTCGTTCCAATTTCCTGGAAGCTTGCTTCAAAGCTCGGGTATTTTCTGTATACCAGGGAGCTAGTTTCTTATGACAAATGTTTTTCGTTTTTAGGGGTGCAACTGCATCTAGGGTATTGCGCAAGGTTAAATTGAGTTCCTCAGTTAAGTGGTTAACTGATTTTTGTCCTCTGACGTCCTTGGGTAGGCAGAAGGAGTCTGGAAGGGCATCAATGAATTTTTGTGTTGTTTGAGAATTTATAGCACGACTTTTGATGCTCCTTGGTTGGGGTCTGAGCAGATTATTTGTTGCGATTGCAAATGTAATAAAATGGTGGTCCGATAGTCCAGGATTTTGTGGAAAAACATTAACATCTACAACATTTATTCCATGGGACAAAACTAGGTCCAGAGTATGACTGTGGCAGTGAGTAGGTCCAGAGACATGTTGGACAAAACCCACTGAGTCGATAATGGCTCCGAAGGACTTTTGGAGTGGGTCTGTGGACTTCTCCATGTGAATATTAAAATCACCAAAAATTAGAATATGATCTGCTATGACTACAAGGTCTGATAGGAATTCAGGAAACTCAGAGAGGAACGCTGTATATGGCCCAGGAGGCCTGTAAACAGTAGCTATAAAAAGTGATTGAGTAGGCTGCATAGATTTCATGACTAGAAGCTCAAAAGATGAAAACGCCATTTTTTTTTGTAAATTGAAATTTGCTATCGTAAATGTTAGCAACACCTCCGCCTTTGCGGGATGCACGGGAATATGGTCACTAGTGTAACCAGGAGGTGAGGCCTCATTTAACACAGCAAATTCATCAGGCTTAAGCCATGTTTCAGTCAGGCCAATCACATCGAGATTATGATCAGTGATTAGTTCATTGACTATGACTGCCTTTGAAGTGAGGGATCTAACATTAAGTAACCCTATTTTGAGATGTGAGGTATCACGATCTCTTTCAATAATGGCAGGAATGGAGGAGGTCTTTATCCTAATAAGATTGCTAGGGTGAACACCGCCATGTTTAGTTTTGCCCAACCTAGGTCGAGGCACAGACACAGTCTCAATGGGTATGGCTGAGCTGACTACACTGACTGTGCTATTGGCAGACTCCACTAAGCTGGCAGGTTGGCTAACAGCCTGCTGCCTGGCCTGCACCCTATTTCACTGTGGGGCTAGAGGAGTTAGAGCCCTATCTATGTTGGTAGATAAGAGGAGAGCACCCCTCCAGCTAGGATGGAGTCCGTCACTCCTCAGCAGGTCAGGCTTGGTCCTGTTTGTGGGTGAGTCCCAGAAAGAGGGCCAATTATCCACAAATGTTATCTTTTGGGAGGGGCAGAAAACAGTTTTCAACCAGCGATTAAGTGCTGAGACTCTGCTGTAGAGCTCGTCACTTCCCCTAACTGGGAGGGGGGCCAGAGACAATTACTCGATGCCGACACATCTTTCTAGCTGATTTACAAGCTGAAGCTATGTTGCACTTGGTGACCTCTGACTGTTTCATCCTAACATCGTTGGTGCCGACGTGGATAACAATATCTCTATACTCTCTACACTCGCCAGTTTTAGCTTTAGCCAGCACCATCTTTAGATTAGCCTTAACGTCGGTAGCCCTGCCCCCTGGTAAACAGTGTATGATCGCTGGGTGATTCGTTTTAAGTCTAATACTGCGGGTAATGGAGTCGCCAATGACTAGGGTTTTCAATTTGTCAGAGCTAATGGTGGGAGCCTTCGGCGTCTCAGACCCCCGTAACGGGAGGAGTAGAGACTAGAGAAGACTCAGACTCAGACTCCGACTCGCTACATAATGGGGAAAACCGGTTGAAGGTTTCTGTCGGCTGAATGAGCGACACCGGTTGAGCATTCCAACAGTATTTCCCTCCAGAAGCCATGAGAAAGTTGTCCGGCTGCGGGGACTGTGCGGGGGGATTTATACTAACGTTACTGTCTGTACTTACTGGTGGCACAGACGCTGTTTCTTCCTTTCCTACACTGAGATTACCCTTGCCTAACGATTGCGTCTGAAGCTGGGCTTGTAGCACAGCTATTTTCGCCGTGAAGGCGATCGTTCTCCTGTATATTATGAGTACAGCGACTGCAATTAGAAGACATCATGTTAATGTTACTACTTAGCTTCGGCTGTTGAAGATGTTGATGAACCATGTCCAGATAAAGCGTCCGGAGTGAAAAAAGTTGAATAAGGGAAAAAAGTTGCGATGGAAAAAAGGAAAATAACGTAAAGTTGGCAGCTAAAACGCACAGGAAAATGACTCTTCTGTCTCGGGATAAACGTCCGGGGTGAAAAAGTTTAACGAAAAAAGATGAGTGAGGACAAAACTAAAAAGTTGGTAAATTTGTTGAACACAAAGATTGATTAAACGTTTATTAAAAGTAAAACGTGAATAGTTTGGCAGGTAGCCAAGTAGCAACAAACAGCACAGCAGTACGGAGACAATGCGGAAGCGAGACGGAAGTCACGTCAAATGATGTCACAGGGGGAAAAACAGTGTTCGTTGTTTGCAGTAACTTCTTTGTTGTTGTAATTCATGTCCGTGTCAAGTTCCTTTCATAACGCAGCAAAAAAATTAAACGTTGGCTAGCTAGCTAGCACATTAGCTAGCACATTAACATTGGAAACCACTCTCCACCATTGCACTAAACAGATAATAACCAATAAACGTTACCAGTAGCTACCCGCTAGCTAGCTAGCCTCGTGTTTCGCCGGGCTCCGCCGTAACAATACTTAAACAATACGTAAACAATACTACCTACAATAATTGCCTACGGAAACCTATAATAACTACCTAAATAAGCTACCTACCTACGATCTAAATACATGGTTTAAGCTTTACTCAACACCATATGAGAAGCCAAGCTTACCTCCTGCTAGAGAAAAACACAACCTCTCCCGACGAAGGATGAGCTCCTCAACCTGTCCCTGTCGCAGGCTGTAGTCCCCACTTGCTTCAAGGAAGCCACCATCGTCCCAGTGCCCAGGATAATGAAGGTGGCATGCCTAAATGACTATCGCTCCATCGCACTCATCCCTGTCATCATGAAGTGCTTCGAGGGGCTGGTCAACAACCACATCAAGGCCAGCATGACACACTGGACACACTACAAATATGCCTTATCTATTACAGTGAGGGGAAAAAGTTTTTGATCCCCTGCTGATTTTGTACGTTTGCCCACTGACAAAGACATGATCAGTCTATCATTTTAATGGTAGGTTTATTTGAACAGTGAGAGTATGAATAACAACAACAAAAAATCCAGAAAAATGCATGTCAAAAATGTTATAAATTGATTTGCATTTTAATGAGGGAAATAAGTATTTGACCCCTCTGCAAAACATGACTTAGTACTTGGTGGCAAAACCCTTGTTGGCAATCACAGTGGTCAGACGTTTCTTGTAGTTGGCCACCAGGTTTGCACACATCTCAGGAGGGATTATGTCCCACTCCTCTTTGCAGATCTTCTCCAAGTCATTAAGGTTTCGAGGCTGACGTTTGGCAACTCGAACCTTCAGCTCCCTCCACAGATTTTCTGGCTAGGCCACTCCAGGACCTTAATGTGCTTCTTCTTGAGCCACTCCTTTGTTGCCTTGGCCGTGTGTTTTGGGTCATTGTCATGCTGGAATACCCATCCACGACCCATTTTCAATGCCCTGGCTGAGTGAAGGAGGTTCTCACCCAAGATTTGACGGTACATGGCCACGTCCATCGTCCCTTTGATGCGGTGAAGTTGTCCTGTCCCCTTAGCAGAAAAACACCCCCAAAGCATAATGTTTTTCCTCCATGTTTGATGGTGGGGATGGTGTTGTTGGGGTCATAGGCAGCATTCCTCCTCCTCCAAACAGGGCGAGTTGAGTTGATGCCAAAGAGCTCCATTTTGGTCTCATCTGACCACAACACTTTCACCCAGTTCTTCTCTGAATCATTCAATGTATAGTAGTTAACTGCAGTGTTTGGACTGTCTGAAATCTAGCTACCTCATCTTACCGTAGCTTAGTCTGTGCAATGCAAATGAACATGAGTAGCGTGGCAGTTTCCCAAAGATTGGTGGTTTTAAACTTAATGGAACTAACTAGTTATGTTTTGTGTAAGAAAGTATGATCTATTGTGGTGCATGAACTAATGTTACAATATTATGTTGGCTAAGGTTACTTAGCTAGCTAAAGTTAATTTGCTATCATAGCAGCCAAGGACGTTTGCTAACTTAGTTTATTCGTGCATATTTGTTTGTGCTCCGATTACACGCAAGTGTCTAGATCAGAAGTTTACACATGATGACTTCAGCCTTATGTGGAAAAACCTTACTTGGCCAAATCTAGCTTGCTATTCCTCGCTTGTTGGTTAGCTACCTAGCCTACGTTAGCACTCACCTAACGTAGCGCTCACCTGACTAGCTACAGAGGCTAGCTGCTGAACTTTGTACAAGCAAGCTAATGTTAGCTATGTAACGTTTGCTACCTAGCTAATCAAAATATCTGTTTGCAACCTCAGCTTGACTATCACCGTATACGATGCCATTTTTGAGATGTTTCTACAACTTGATTGGAATCCACCTGTGGTAAATTCAATTGATTGGACATGATTTGGAAAGGCACACACCGGTCTATATAAGGTCCCACAGTTGAAAGTGCATGTCAGAGCAAAAACCAAGCAATGAGGTCGAAGAAATTGTCCATTAAGCTCTGAGACAGGATTGTGTCGAGGCAGAGATCTGGGGAAGGGTAACAGAACATTTCTACAGCATTGAAGGTCCCCAAGAACACAGTGGCCTCCATCATTCTTAAATGGAAGAAGTTTGGAACCACCAAGACTCTTCCTAAATCTGGCCGCCCGGCCAAACTGAGCAATCAGGGGAGAAGGGCCTTGGTCAGGGAGGTGACCAAGAACCCAATGGTCACTCTGACAGAGCTCCAGAGTTCCTCTGTGGAGATGGGAGAACCTTCCAGAAGAACAACAATCTCTGCAGCACTCCACCGATCAGGCCCTTATGGTAGAGTGGCCAAACGGAAGCCACTTCTCAGTAAAAGGCACATGACAGCCGTTTGGGGTTTGCCTAAAGGCACCTAAAGGATTCTCAGACCATTAGAAACAAGATAATCTGGTCTGATGAAACCAAGATGGAACTCTTTGGCCTGAATGCCAAGTATCACGTCTGGAGGAAACCAGGCACCACTCATCACCTGGCCAATACCATCCCTACGGTGAAGAATGTTGGTGGCAGCATCATGCTGTGGGGATGTTTTTCAGCGGCAGGGACTGGGAGACTAGTCTGTATCGAGGGACAAATGAACGGAGCAAAGTACAGAGAGATCCTTGATGAAAACCTGCTCCAGAGCGTTCAGGACCTCAGACTGGGGAGAAGGTTCACCTTCCAACAGGACAATGACCCTAAGCACACAGCGAGGACAACGAAGGATTGGCTTCGGGACAAGTCTCTGAATGTCCTTGAGCTGCCCAGCCAGAGCTCGGACTTGAACCCGATCTAACATCTCTGGAGAGACCTGAAAATAGCTGTGCAGCGATGCTCTACATCCAACCTGACAGAGCTTGAGAGGATCTGCAGAGAAGAATGGGAGAAACCCCCCAAATACAGGTGTGCCAATCTTGTAGCGTCATACCCTAGAAGACTCGAGGCTGTAATCGCTGCCAAGGGTGCTTCAACAAAGTACTATGTAAAGGGTCTGAATACTTATGTAAATATCATATTTCATTATTATTATTATTTATTTATTCTTCTAAAAACCTGTTTTTGCTTTGTCATTATGGGGCATTGTGTGTAGATTGATAAGGAAAACAAACAATTTAATCAATTTTAGAATAAGGCTGTAACGTAACAAAATGTGGAAAAAGTGAAGGGGTCTGAATACTTTACCAATGCACTGTATGTAACAATATATATCACTAGCAAGGGTATAATGGTGATATTAGCCCCACTAAGTCCCCTGTAGCTTAGTTGGTAGAGCATGGTGCTTGCAACGCCAGGGTTGTGGGTTCGTTTCCCACGGGGGGCCAGTATGAAAATGTATGCACTCACTAACTGTAAGTCACTCTGGATAAGAGCGTCTGCTAAATGACTAAAATGTTCAATGTAAATGTAGTAGCTACAAGGCATTATTAGCCTTAATGCTAGTATTTATTGCTTTATCCATGTCATTGGCAGTGTATCTGTAGAGTGGACAAGCCCTCCCCAGGCTCTAAGTAATTGCCACTGAGGGACTAGTAAATAGCAGCATGCTATACTACCAGCCAAGCCCACCACTGTTCTTTTTGCTCCTTTCATTAAAGTGAGACCAGAGCTAACAGCTTCCTTTTTTTACCCTTATTTTACCAGGTAAGTTGACTGAGAACACGTTCTCATTTACAGCAACGACCTTGGGAATAGTAACAGGGGAGAGGAGGGGGGATGAATGAGCCAATTGTAAGCTGGGGATGATTAGGTGGCCATGATGATATGAGGGCCAGATTGGAGATTTTGCAAGGACACTGGGATTTAACACCCATACTCTTACGATAACTGCCATGGGATCTTTAGTGACCACAGAGAGTCAGGACACCTGTTTAACAACCCATCCAAAAGACAGTACCCTACACAGAGAAATGTCCCCAATCACAGATTATTTAATTTTTTTATAGGCAAGAGGTAAGAGTGCCTCTTACTGGCACTCCAACACTACATCCAGTAGCATCTGGTCTCCCATCCAGGGACCTACCAAGACCAACCCTGCTTAGCTTCAGAGGCCAGCCAGCAGTGGGATGTAGGGTGGTATGCTGCTGGCTAATTCTGAGAAATTTTGGGGACGTGGACGAGGAGAGGGGAGAGGGGAGAGGGGGGTGGGGAGGGTGAATTTGACAGGGGGGACTATATGTTTTCAGAGTGGGGCGGGGGGGAGCGGGAGGATAGTTGGGATGGTGCTGTGCTGTCACTGATAAGACACACATGGGAGCACACACACAAACACACACACACACACACACACACACACAAACACATGCACACACATACACACACTAAAAGGCTCTGCCAAAGTGTAATGGTAGTCATTAGCCCTGTCCCTGCACTCCTCCCTTGGTGACAAGAGCTACCCATTTAGAGCCAGAGGAGGTGTTTGTGTGTGTTTGTGTGTGTGTGCATGCGTATGTGTGTGTGTTTGCACCCATATGTATTATCTTGTCACAAAGGTGTTTCACTCTGAATATTCAATGTTTCTGCGATGAAACCACCTGTCAAGAGACATCCAAAGCCCTTTGTTTCAAAGAGCTAATCATGTTAATATTGATTCAGTGTGATAATGTCAGAACATTGTGGAATACACATCATCAGTCACGGGTTTCATCAGGGAATGTGTTGATGATGTTGTACCCACAATAACAATTCAAACATACCCCAACCAAAAACCATAGATTAACGGAAAGCTCTGTGCCATGCAGAAGGCCCGTGCTGCAGCATTCAAATCTGGCAACACGTTAGAGCTCTGCAAGTCCATTAGGGATGAAAAAAATACATTACACTAAAACTTGAATCACTACATGACAAATCAGACTTGTGACGCATGTGGCAAGGATTACAGGTTATAATGGACTACAAAGGCAAATCTAGTTGTGTGGTGTCCACCAGAGCCTCCCTCCCAGACGAGCATAATACATTCTATGCTCGCTTTGAGGCAAACAACATCAAGCTATCCAGGAGGGCTCTTGCTGCTCCGGACGACCAAGTACTTTCGCTCTCAGAGGCTGACATAAGGAAAACTATCAAGAGAATGAAAACTCACAAATCCTCCTGCCCATCCCTGGCCACGTCCTCAGAGTGTGCACTGACCAGCTGGCAGGTGTCTTCTCGGACATCTTCAACCTGTCCCTGTCGCAGGCTGTAGTACCCACTTGCTTCAAGGAAGCCACCATCGTCCCAGTGCCCAAGATAATGAAGGTGGAATGCCAAAATGACTATCGCTCCATCGCACTCATCCCTGTCATCATGAAGTGCTTCGAGGGGCTGGTCAACAACCACATCAAGGCCAGCATGACACACTGGACACACTACAAATATGCCTTATCTATTACAGTGAGGGAAAAAAGTATTTGATCCCCTGCTGATTTTGTACGTTTGCCCACTGACAAAGACATGATCAGTCTATCATTTTAATGGTAGGTTTATTTGAACTGTGAGAGACTGAATAACAACAAAAAAATCCAGAAAAACGCATGTCAAAAATGTTATAAATTGATTTGCATTTTAATGAGGGAAATAAGTATTTGACCCCTCTGCAAAACATGACTTAGTACTTGGTGGCAAAACCCTTGTTGGCAATCACAGAGGTCAGACATTTCTTGTAGTTGGCCACCAGGTTTGCACACATCTCAGGAGGGATTATGTCCCACTCCTCTTTGCAGATCTTCTCCAAGTCATTAAAGTTTTGAGGCTGATGTTTGGCAACTCGAACCTTCAGCTCCCTCCACAGATTTTCTTTGGATTTAAGGTCTGGAGACTGGCTAGGCCACTCCAGGACCTTAATGTGCTTCTTTGTTGCCTTGGCTGTGTGTTTTGGGTCATTGTCATGCTGGAATACCCATCCACGACCCATTTTCAATGCCCTGGCTGAGGGAAGGAGGTTCTCACCCAAGATTTGACGGTACATGGCCCCGTCCATCGTCCCTTTGATGCGGTGAAGTTGTCCTGTCCCCTTAGCAGAAAAACACCCCCAAAGCAAAATGTTTCCACCTCCATGTTTGATGGTGGGGATGGTGTTCTTGGGGTCATAGGCAGCATTCCTCCTCCTCCAAACACGGCGAGTTGAGTTGATGCCAAAGAGCTCGATTTTGGTCTCATCTGACCACAACTCTTTCACCCAGTTCTCCTCTGAATCATTCAGATGTTCATTGGCAAACTTCAGACGGGCCTGTATATTTGCTTTCTTGAGCAGGGGGACCTTGCGGGCGCTGCAGGATTTCAGTCCTTCACGGCGTAGTGTGTTACCAATTGTTTTCTTGGTGACTATGGTCCCAGCTGCCTTGAGATCATTGAGAAGATCCTCCAGTGTAGTTCTGGGCTGATTCCTCACAATTCTCATGATCATTGCAACTTCACGAGGTGAGATCATGCATGGAGCCCCAGGCCGAGGGAGATTGACAGTTCTGTTGTGTTTCTTCCATTTGCGAATAATCGCACCAACTGTTATCACCTTCTCACCAAGCTGCTTGGCGATGGTCTTGTAGCCCATTCCAGCTTTGTGTAGGTCTACAATCTTGTCCCTGACTTCCTTGGAGAGCTTTTTGGTCTTGGCCATGGTGGAGAGTTTGGAATCTGATTGATTGATTGCTTCTGTGGACAGGTGTCTTTTATACAGGTAACAAACTGAGATTAGGAGCACTCCCTTTAAGAGTGTGCTCCTAATCTCAGCTCGTTACCTGTATAAAAGACACCTGTGAGCCAGACATTTTTCTGATTGAGAGAGGGTCAAATACTTATTTCCCTCATTAAAATGCAAATCAATTTATAAGAATTTTTCTGGATTGTTATAAATGATGCGAGCTTCAATTTTTTTGTTGTTATTCTGTCTCTCACTGTTCAAATAACCCTACCATTAAAATTATAGACTGATCATTTCTTTGTCAGTGGGCAAACGTACAAAATCAGCAGGGGATCAAATACTTTTTTCCCTCACTGTATATTACCTATTTTATTGACAAAATGTTCAAGTAACCGCTATAAAAATGAATACACATAAAAGATGGAAGGCAGACGAGAGGAGACGAGATCAGGTGGGGTCATTCTAGCCAATGAGAAGGCAGATACGCGTGTAAACAACAGGCAAAACAAAGTTGTTTTTCTAAAAGTTGCAGAATGCCACATGCGTCCAATTACAGTGGAGAGAACAAGTATTTGATACATTGTCGATTTTGCAGGTTTTCCTACTTACAAAGCATGTATAGGTCTGTAATTTGTATCATAGGTACTCTTCAACTGTGAGAGACGGAATCTAAAACAAAATTCCAGAAAATCACATTGTATGATTTTTAAGTAATTCATTTGCATTATATTGCATGACATAAGTATTTGATACAGCAGAAAAGCAGAACTTAATATTTGGTACAGAAACCTTTGTTTGCAATTACAGAGATCATATGTTTCCTGTAGGTCTTGACCAGATTTTCACACACTGCAGCAGGGATTTTGGCCCACTCCTCCATACAGACCTTCTCCAGATCCTTCAGGTTTTGGGGCTGTCGCTGTGCAATACGGACTTTCAGCTCCCTCCAAATATTTTCTATTGGGTTCAGGTCTGGAGATTGGCTAGGCCACTCCAGGACCTTGAGATGCTTCTTACAGAGCCACTCCTTAGTTGCCCTGGCTGTGTGTTTCGGGTCGTTGTCATGCTGGAAGACCCAGCCACGACCCATCTTCAATGCTCTTACTGAGGGAAGGAGGTTGTTGGCCAAGATCTTGCGATACATGGCCCCATCCATCCTCCCCTCAATACAGTGCAGTCGTCCTGTCCCCTTTGCCGAAAAGCATCCCCAAAGAATGATGTTTCCACCTCCATGCTTCACGGTTGGGATGGTGTTCTTCTACTCATCCTTCTTCTTCCTCCAAACACGGCGAGTGGAGCTTAGACCAAAAAGCTCTATTTTTGTCTCATCAGACCACATTACCTTCTCCCATTCCTCCTCTGGATCATCCAGATGGTCATTGGCAAACTTCAGACGGGCCTGGACATGCGCTGGCTTGAACAGGGGGACCTTGCGTGCGCTCCAGGAGTTTAATCCATGACGGCGTAGTGTGTTACTAATGGTTTTCTTTGAGACTGTGGTCCCAGCTCTCTTCAGGTCATTGACCAGGTCCTGCCGTGTAGTTCTGGGCTGATCCCTCACCTTCTTCATGATCATTGATGCCCCACGAGGTGAGATCTTGCATGGAGCCCCAGACCGAGGGTGATTGACCGTCATCTTGAACTTCTTCCATTTTCTAATAATTGCGCCAACAGTTGCTGCCTTCTCACCAAGCTCCTTGCCTTTTGTCCTGTAGCCCATCCAAGCCTTGTGCAGGTCTACAGTTGTATCCCTGATGTCCTTACACAGCTCTCTGGTCTTGGCCATTGTGGAGAGGTTGGAGGCTGTTTGATTGAGTGTGTGGACAGGTGTCTTTTATACAGGTAATGAGTTCAAACAGGTGCAGTTAATACAGGTAATGAGTGGAGAACAGGAGGGCTTCTTAAAGAAAAACTAACAGGTCTGTGTGAGCCGGAAGTCTTACTGGTTGGTAGGTGATCAAATACTTATGTCATGCAATAAAATGCAAATTAATTACTTAAAAATCATACAAAGTGATTTTCTGGATTTTTGTTTTAGATTCCGTCTCTCACATTTGAAGTGTACCTATGATAAAAATTACAGACCTCTACATGTTTTGTAAGTAGGAAAACATGCAAAATCGGCAGTGTATCAAATACTTGTTCTCCCCACTGTATATCAGTGCGTTTGTAACAACTTAAACATTAAAACCTAATTAAATTAACATAATTTCGGATGGTTTTTTTTATTTTGTTTTGTTCTACAGTCAGATAATAGTTTCAGTATAGTTTATAGTTTTTTAAATGTTTTTCTTAATTATTTTATTTCAGTTTACTAAATCGTTTTTCCAATTTTAGTTTTTATTTTAGTTGTAGTTTTAGTTTACTATAATAACCTTGATCCACACACACACATGCGTGCACACACACACACACATGTATACAGTGCCTTCAGAAAGTATTCACACCACTTTTTCTACATGTTACAGCCTGAATTTAAAATGGATTACATTTAGATTTTGTGTCGTGGCCAACCCCATAATGTCAAAATGGAATAATGTTTTAGAAATGTTTACAAATTACTAAAACATTTAACCTGAGTGAATAAGTATTCAACCCCTTTCTTATGGCAAGCCTAAATAAGTTCAGGAGTAAAAATGTGCCTAACAAGTCACATAATAAGGTGCATGTACAATAAGGGTGTTTAACATGATTTTTGAATGAAATCTCTGTGCCCCACACATACAATTATCTTTAAGGCCCCTCAGTCGAGCAGTGAATTTTAAACACAGTGTCAACCACAAAGACCAGGGAGGTTTTCCAATGCCTCGCAAAGAAGGGCACCTATTGGTAGATGGGAGAAGAAAAAAAAGCAGACATTGAATATTCCTTTCAGCATGGTGAAGTTATTAATTACACTTTGGATGGTGTATTAATACACCCAGTCACTACAAAGGTACAGGTGTCCTATCCTAACTCAGTTGCCGGAGAGGAAGGAAACCGCTCAGGGATTTCACAATGAGGCCAATGGTGAATTTAAAACAGTTGCAGAGTTTAATGGCTGTGATAGGAGAAAACTGAGGATGGAACCACAACATTGTAGTTACTGTACAATACTAACCTAAATGACAGAGTGAAAAGAAGGAAGCCTGTACAGAATACAAATATTCCAAAACATGCATCCTGTTTGCCACAAGGCACTAAAGTAAAACTGCAAATAATGTGGCAAAGAAATGTACTTCATGTCCTGAATACAAAGCATTATGTTTGGGGCAAATCCAACACACCACATCATTGAGTATCACTCTCCATATTTTCAAGCATGGGGGTGGCTGCATCATGTTATGGGTATGCTTGTCATCGGCAAGGACTAGGGAGTGTTTTAGGATAAAAATAAATGGAATAGAGCTAAGCACAGGCAAAATCCTAGAGGAAAACCTGGTTCAGTCTGCTTTCCATCAGACACTGGGAGACAAATTCAAATTTCAGCAGACAATAACTTAAAACACAAGGCTAAATATACACTGGAGTTGCTTACCAAGACGACATAAAATGAGTGGCTGAGGTACAGCTTTGACTTAAATCCACTTGAAAATCTATGTCAAGACTTGAAAATGGCTGTCTAAAAATGATCATCAACCAACTTGACAGAGCTTATAGAATTTTTAAAGAATAATATGCAAATATTATACAATAAAGGTGTGCAAACCTCTTAGAGAATTATTATATATATATTTTTGTAAATGTTTATTTATTTTTTTTTGGGGGGGGGGATGGATCAGCTTAATATTGCAGATAGATTGTATCTTCTATCAATGTAATTGTCTGCATCACTTCCAATCCCCCATGTTTTTTATATATATACTTCCCTTCTTATCCAGAGCGACTTACAAATAGGTGCATTCACCTTATAGCCAGTGGGATAACCACTTTACAATGTTTTTTTTATTATTTTTTTTTATTTTTTTTTGGGGGGTGGGTTGGAGTAAAGGGGGGGGTAGAAGGATTACTTTATCCTATCCCAGGTATTCCTTAAAGAGGTGGGGTTTCAAATGTCTCCGGAAGGTGGTGAGTGACTCCGCTGTCCTGGCGTCGTGAGGGAGCTTGTTCCACCATTGGGGTGCCAGAGCAGCGAACAGTTTTGACTGGGCTGAGCGGGAACTATGCTTCCGCAGAGGTAGGGAGCCAGCAGGCCAGAGGTGGATGAACGCAGTGCCCTCGTTTGGGTGTAGGGACTGATCAGAGCCTGAAGGTACGGAGGTGCCGTTCCCCTCACAGCTCCGTAGGCAAGCACCATGGTCTTGTAGCAGATGCGAGCTTCAACTGGAAGCCAGTGGAGTGTGCGGAGGAGCGGGGTGAAGTGAGAGAACTTGGGAAGGTTGAACACCAGACGGGCTGCGGCATTCTGGATGAGTTGTAGGGGTTTAATGGCACAGGCAGGGAGCCCAGCCAACAGCGAGTTGCAGTAATCCAGACGGGAGATGACAAGTGCCTGGATTAGGACCTGTGCCGCTTCCTGTGTAAGGCAGGGTCGTACTCTCCGAATGTTGTAGAGCATGAACCTACAGGATCGGGTCACCGCCTTGATGTTAGCGGAGAACGACAGGGTGTTGTCCAGGGTCACGCCAAGGCTCTTCGCACTCTGGGAGGAGGACACAACGGAGTTGTCAACCGTGATGGCGAGATCATGGAACGGGCAGTCCTTCCCCGGGAGGAAGAGCAGCTCCGTCTTGCCGAGGTTCAGCTTGAGGTGGTGATCCGTCATCCATACTGATATGTCTGCCAGACATGCAGAGATGCTATTCGCCACCTGGTTATCAGAAGGGGGAAAGGAGAAGATTAGTTGTGTGTCGTCAGCGTAGCAATGATAGGAGAGGCCATGTGAGGATATGACAGAGCCAAGTGACTTGGTGTATAGCGAGAATAGGAGAGGGCCTAGAACTGAGCCCTGGGGGACACCAGTGGTCAGAGCACGTGGTGCGGAGACAGCTTCTCGCCACGCCACTTGGTAGGAGCGACCTGTCAGGTAGGGACGCAATCCAAGAGTGAGCCGCGCCGGAGATGCCCAGCTCGGAGAGGGTGGAGAGGAGGATCTGATGGTTCACAGTATCAAAGGCAGCAGACAGGTCTAGAAGGACAAGAGCAGAGGAGAGAGAGTTATCTTTAGCAGTGCGGAGAGCCTCTGTGACACAGAGAAGAGCAGTCTCAGTTGAATGACCAGTCTTGAAACCTGACTGGTTTGGATCAAGAAGGTCATTCTGAGAGAGATAGCAAGAGAGTTGGCTAAAGACGGCACGCTCAATAGTTTTGGAGAGAAAAGAAAGAAGGGATACTGGTCTGTAGTTGTTGACATCAGAGGGATCGAGTGTTGTTTTTTTGAGAAGGGGTGCAACTCTCGCTCTCTTGAAGACGGAAGGGACATAGCCAGCGGTCAAGGATGAGTTGATCAGCGAGGTGAGGTAAGGGAGAAGGTCACCGGAGATGGTCTGGAGAAGAGAGGAGGGGATAGGGTCAAGCGGGCAGGTTGTTGGGGGCCGGCCGTCACAAGTCGCAAGATTTTATCTGGAGAGAGAGGGGAGAAAGAAGTCAAAGCATAGGGTAGGGCAGTGTGAGCAGGACCAGCAGTGTCATTTGACTTAACAAACGAGGATCAGATGTCGTCAACCTTCTTTTCAAAATGGTTGACGAAGTCATCCACAGAGAGGGAGGAGGGGGGATTCAGCAGGGAGGAGAATGTGACAAAGAGCTTCCTAGGGTTAGAGGCGGAATTCTTGGAATTTAGAGTGGTAGAAAGTGGCCTTAGCACCAGAAACAGATGAAGAAAATGTAGAGAGGAGGGAGTGAAAAGATGCCAGGTCTGCAGGGAGTCTAGTTTTCTTCCATTTCCGCTCAGCTGCCCGGAGCTCTGTTCTGTGAGCTCGCAATGAGTCATCAAGCCACGGAGCTGGAGGGGAGGACCGGGCCGGCCGGGAGGATAGGGGACATAGAGAGTCAAAGGATGCAGAAAGGGAGGAGAGGGGGGTTGAGGAGGCAGAATCAGGAGATTGGAGGGAGAAGGATTGAGCAGAGGGAAGAGATGATAGGATGGAAGAGGAGAGAGTAGCGGGAGAGAGAGAGCGAAGGTTGCGACGGCGCATTACCATCTGTGTAGGGGCAGAGTGAGTAGTGTTGGAGGAGAGCGAGAGAGAAAAGGATACAAAGTAGTGGTCGGAGACTTGGAGGGGAGTTGCAGTGAGATTAGTAGAAGAACAGCATCTAGTAAAGATGAGGTCAAGCGTATTGCCTGCCTTGTGAGTAGGGGGACGGTGAGAGGGTGAGGTCAAAAGAGGAGAGGAGTGGAAAGAAGGAGGCAGAGAGAAATGAGTCAAATGTAGACGTAGGGAGGTTGAAATCCCCAGAACTGTGAGGGGTGAGCCATCCCTCAGGAAAGGAACTTATCAAGGCGTCAAGCTCATTGATGAACTCTCCAAGGGAACCTGGAGGGCGATAAATGACAAGGATATTAAGCTTAAATGGGCTAGTGACTGTGACAGCATGGAATTCAAATGAGGAGATAGACAGATGGGTCAGGGGAAAAATTGAGAATGTCCACTTGGGAGAGATGAGGATTCCTGTGCCACCACCCCGCTGACCAGATGCTCTCGGGGTATCGCGAGAACACATGGTCAGACGAGGAGAGAGCAGCAGGAGTAGCAGTGTTTTCAGTGGTAATCCATGTTTCCGTCAGCGCCAAGAAGTCGAGGGACTGGAGGGTAGCATAGGCTGGGATGAAGTCTGCCTTGTTGGCAGCAGAACGGCAGTTCCAGAGGCTGCCTGAGACCTGGAACTCCACGTGGGTCGTGCGTGCAGGGACCACCAGGTTAGAGAGGCAGCAGCCACGCGGTGTGAGGCGTTTGTGTAGCCTGTGCGGAGAGGAGAGAACAGGGATAGGCAGAGGCATAGTTGACAGGCTGCAGCAGATGGCTACAATAATGCAGAGGAGATCGGAATAAAATGAACTAAACATCTGGGAAAGGAGAGAGCGGGGCCTCCCTCACCACAACTCCCAAATATAACTCTCCCAACTTCATAACACAACAACATTTGGAAAAAGTCACAGGGTGTGAATACTTTCTGAAGGCACTGTACATTTATTCTACAAACACGTCACGACTACTGCTATTAGACTTCTATTTATTATTGCTAATGTTGCACAATATAGCCCTTTACACTCGTAGCCGTGTACGGGTTGAATATGGCTGATTTGGGCACGGAACAACGTCTACATTGGAATGCAGTGGCTGTACAGTAACATGCTATATATGACGTCACAGCGCTGTATGGGTTTGACTGAGAGACTGGTATGACAGGATCTACACCTCTACCATTCTCCGCCCTGCTTTCAAATTATGTAGAGTGTAACGTGTGTGTAGTGTGTGTAGTGTGTAGTTTTGTGTACTCGAAGTGTGTGTATTGCACCATAAAAAACTCCTTGACTGGCTGATCAAACAGTCTCTGTCACACTTCCCTGGAACGCAGAAGCAATACGGCGCTCGCCTCGGTAATGATGAAAAACATGAGCGAGAGGGAACGCATCGAACAACAGATAATGCATTTTTAAGCGGCTGTTTAACATAAAACACGGGATGAAGCTACAACAAAGCACTCATCAAGACGGAAGAGAAGAGAGTGTGTGTGTGTGTATTCATGAAGAAGAAAGACACTCACAGTTCACATCTCCTCCAACGGTATTTAAAAGACATTCATGAAATTATAATAATCACAGCTGTAATCAAAAGCATATTGTACTCAAGACGCCTTCACCTAGACTCCCTTTCTTTCAGGGCCTGCCAACCAACAACAGCACGTTTGATAGGCTACTGATACTCCTGAATTTGCCTTTAAACGATCACGACTGTATAGAATTACCATGATTACCTGGTTGATTGCTTATCCTTATAGGGACCAATATAGAAACTACTCTCAGAAACAGAGTAGAGGTGTTTTATAGCACTGGGCACTAAACAGACGACAATGCACCATTTAAAGGCATTTCCCCCAACATTTCCGGTGATTGCATTCACAGTAAACGCTGCGGATGTCAATTCGAGAGTAAATGACTTCTAAAAGTCAAGTGCAATGCACTTGTTGACAACGCACCTTTGGTTGAATCAACAGCCTGATGTTTTATTTTACATTACATTTACATTTACGTCATTTAGCAGATGCTCTTGTCCAGAGCGACTTACAGTTAGTGCATACATTATTCTTTTTTATTTTCATACTGGCCCCCCGTGGGAATCAAACCCACAACCCTGGCGTTGCAAACGCCATGCTCTACCAACTGAGCTACCTCCCTGCCGGCCATTCCCTCCCCTACCCTGGACGACGCTGGGCCAATTGTGCGCCACCCCATTGGTCTCCCGGTTGCAGCCGGCTACAGCAGAGCCTGGATTCGAACCAGGATCTCTAGTGGCACAGCTAGCACTGCGATGCAGTGCCTTAGACCACTGCGCCACTCGGGAGGTTATTTGCTAAATTCCATAATAAACTCAGCAAAAAAAGAAACTTCCCTTTTTCAGGACCCTGTCTTTCAAAGATAATTAGTTAAAATCCAAATAACTTCACAGATCTTCATTGTAAAGGGTTTAAACACTGTTTCCAATGCTTGTTCAATGAACAATAAACAATTAATGAACATGCACCTGTGGAACGGTCGCTAAGACACTAACAGCTTACAGACGGTAGGCAATTAAGGTCACAGTTATGAAAACTTAGGACACTAAAGAGGCCTTTCTACTGACTCTGAAAACACCAAAAGAAAGATGCCCAGGGTCCCTGCTTATCTGCGTGAACGTGCCTTAGGCATGCTGCAAGGAGGCATGAGGACTGCAGATGTGGCCAGGGCAATAAATTGCAATGTCCTTACTGTGAGATGCCTAAGACAGCGCTACAGGGAGACAGGATGGACAGCTGATCGTCCTCGCAGTGGCAGACCACATGTAACAACACCTGCACAGGATCGGTACATCCGAACGTCACACCTGCGTGGACAGGTACAGGATGGCAACAACAACTGCCCGAGTTACACCAGGAACGCACAATCCCTCCATCAGATCTCAGACTGTCCACAATAGGCTGAGAGAGGCTGGACTGAGGGCTTGTAGGCCTGTTGTAAGGCAGGTCCTCACCAGACATCACCGGCAACAACGTCACCTATGGGCACAAACCCACCGTCGCTGGACCAGACAGGATTGGCAAAAAGTGCTCTTCACTGACGAGTCGCGGTTTTGTCTCACAAGGGGTGATGGTCGGATTCGAGTTTATCGTCGAAGGAATGAGCGTTACACCGAGGCCTGTACTCTGGAGCGTGATCGATTTGGAGGTGGAGGGTCCGTCATGGTCTAGGGCGGTGTGTCACAGCATCATCGGACTGAGCTTGTTGTCATTGCAGGCAATCTCAACGCTGTGCGTTACAGGGAAGACATCCTCCTCCCTCATGTGGTACCCTTCCTGCAGGCTCATCCTGACATGACCCTCCAGCATGACAATGCCACCAGCCATACTGGTCGTTCTGTGCGTGATTTCCTGCAAGACAGGAATGTCAGTGTTCTGCCATGGCCAGCGAAGAGCCCAGATCTAAATTCCATTGAGCACATCTGGGACCTGTTGGATCGGAGGGTGAGGGCTAGGGCCATTCTCCCAGAAATGTCCGGGAACTTGCAGGTGCCTTGGTGGAAGAGTTGGGTAACATCTCACAGCAAGAACTGGCAAATCTGGTGCAGTCCATGAGGAGGAGATGCACAGCCGTACTTAATGCAGCTGGTGGCCACACCAGATACTGACTGTTAATTTTGACCCCCCCCCCTTTGTTCAGGGACACATTATTCAATTTCTGTTAGTTACATGTCTGTGGAACTTGTTCAGTTTATGTCTCAGTTGTTGAATCTTGTTATGTTCATAGAAATATTTACACATGTTAAGTTTGCTGAAAATAAACGCAGTTGACAGTGAGAGGGCGTTTCTTTTTTTGCTGAGTTTATATTTCTCATGTACTGTATGTTACATTTATTTATTTATGCCATACTGTGGAAATGCCAAGAGAGCAGGGCATTAGCATGCAATAGCACACAGACGCCTGTCTGTAAACCAGTGCATGTTTGTGCGAGTGTGTGCGTGCGTGCGTGCATGTTTGCATGTGTGTGTGTGTTTTGCATGTGTGTGTGTGTTAGAATTAAACATTCAGAAGGCCTGGTTGTAAAGCTAATCAATAATAGAGCGACATATTGTGCTGTGTTTCCCAACTGTCTATGTAGAACTCATTAAAGTGTGTGTGTGTGTGTGTGCGTGTGTGTGTGTGTGTGTGTGTGTGTGTGTGTGTGTGTGTGTGTGTGTGTGTGTGTGTGTGTGTGTGTGTGTGTGTGTGTGTGTGTGTGTGTGTGTGTGTGTGTGTGTGTGTGTGTGTGTGTGTGTGTGTGTGTGTGTGTGTGTGTGTGTGTGTTGTTAATCACTCATTAAAGCACAGGACAAAGCAACTAGCTGAGAGGGCGAGAGACAAAGCAGCTACCAGGAAATAGACTTCATCATAAGTAGAATGAGAGGGAGAGAGGGAGAGAGAGACAGAGAGATAGTTGCTTTGGCAACAGTGGCAACCACCCATTCACGCCAATAAAGCATTTATTGAAAAACATTTGCGGGAGAGAGAGAAAGAGAGAGAGATATAACAATTGTTAAGGCATTGCTATCTGCTATTTTCTCTCGAGGAGGAGGAGGGCAGATTTGATAGGAACCAATTTGTCTGTGAGATTTAATGTGGTCTCTTTAATGTGTGTGATGATGGGAAGATTGTTCACAAAGTATATTTGGTGTATTAGATTTACCTCAGTTAAACTCTGCAAACTTTACTTCATATCGACTTACTTGCCCAGGAACCACTCTATCTTTCAACGTTCGTTGTTTACAGTATGTGTGGTTATCAATATTAATTGATTATGCCTATGGCAACTGATCTAATCTGACTGATAAATGTTGCTTTTATTTGACTATACAGTGGGGAAAAAAAGTATTTAGTCAGCCACCAATTGTGCAAGTTCTCCCACTTAAAAAGATGAGAGAGGCCTGTAATTTTCATCATAGGTACACGTCAACTATGACAGACAAATTAAGAAAAAAAATTCCAGAAAATCACACTGTAGGATTTTTAATGAATTTATTTGCAAATTATGGTGGAAAATAAGTATTTGGTCACCTACAAACAAGCAAGATTTCTGGCTCTCACAGACCTGTAACTTCTTCTTTAAGAGGCTCCTCTGTCCTCCACTCGTTACCTGTATTAATAGCACCTGTTTGAACTTGTTATCAGTATAAAAGACACCTGTCCACAACCTCAAACAGTCACACTCCAAACTCCACTATGGCCAAGACCAAAGAGCTGTCAAAGGACACCAGAAACAAAATTGTAGACCTGCACCAGGCTGGGAAGACTGAATCTGCAATAGGTGAACAGCTTGGTTTGAAGAAATCAACTGTGGGAGCAATTATTAGGAAATGGTAGACATACAAGTCCACTGATAATCTCCCTCGATCTGGGGCTCCACGCAAGATCTCACCCTGTGGGGTCAAAATTATCATAAGAACGGTGAACAAAAATCCCAGAACCACACAGGGGGACCTAGTGAATGACCTGCAGAGAGCTGGGACCAAAGTAACAAAGCCTACCATCAGTAACACACTACGCCGCCAGGGACTCAAATCCTGCAGTTCCAGACGTGTCCCCCTGCTTAAGCCAGTACATGTCCAGGCCCTTCTGAAGTTTGCTAGAGTGCATTTGGATGATCCAGAAGAGGATTGGGAGAATGTCATATGGTCAGATGAAACCAAAATATAACTTTTTGGTAAAAACTCAACTCGTCGTGTTTGGAGGACAAAGAATGCTGAGTTGCATCCAAAGAACACCATACCTACTGTGAAGCATGGGGGTGTAAACATCATGCTTTGGGGCTGTTTTTTCTGCAAAGGGACCAGGACGACTGATCCATGTAAAGGAAAGAATGAATGGGGCCATGTATCGTGAGATTTTGAGTGAAAACCTCCTTCCATCAGCAAGGGCATTGAAGATGAACCGTGGCTGGGTCTTTCAGCATGACAATGATCCCAAACACACTGCCCGGGCAACGAAGGAGTGGCTTCGTAAGAAGCATTTCAAGGTCCTGGAGTGGCCTAGCCAGTCTCCAGATCTCAACCCCATAGAAAATCTTTGAGGGAGTTGAAAGTCCATGTTGCCCAGCGACAGCCCCAAAACATCACTGCTCTAGAGGAGATCTGCATGAAGGAATGGGCCAAAATAGTGTGTGAAAACCTTGTGAAGACTTACAGAAAACGTCTGACCTGTGTCATTGCCAACAAAGGGTATATAACAAAGTATTGAGAAACTTTTGTTATTGATCAAATACTTATTTTCCACCATAATTTGCAAATAAATTCATAAAAAATCCTACAATGTGATTTTCTGGATTTTTTTTTCTTATTTTGTCTGTCATAGTTGACGTGTACCTATGATGAAAATTAAAGGCCTCTCTCATCTTTTTAAGTGGGAGAACTTGCACAATTGGTGGCTGACTAAATACTTTTTTTCCCCACTGTATATACACCCCAGACTGCAAGGGTTGAATCCAAAATGTTCTAATTTGTGGAAAATAACAAACAATTTGAGGCAACAGTTACATCTTGGAGATTATGGATGGTGTGGGTTTGAGAATATGGTGTCATTACATGATAAATAAACTAGCATGGCGTACAACATCACTTAAAGGTACCATGCTAAGCATGCAAGCAGCCTATCCAATGCAGTGAGGCATGTGTAGCATTAGCCAATTGTTGTATCCCAAATGGCACCCTATTCCCTATGTAGTGCATTACTTTTGACCAGGGCCCATATACAGCTCTGGTCAAAACTAGTGCACTACCGTATGTAGGGAATAGGGTGCCATTTGGAATGTAACCTAAAACTGAGAGCTTCATAGCAGGTTGGAGAGCAAAATCAATTTAAGCTTGAAAATGAACCTATAAACTTTAAAAAGTGAATCCCATACCTTTCTCTTCCCTGAAGAAATTAAAATAAGCGCAAGAGAGAAAAAAGAGAAAATGAATAATGAAAAACAAGTTCCTTATCTTTACCGCCCCTGGGAACTAATGTAAAAATGGGAAGTGGAGAAAAGAGACAGAAGGCAGAGAGAGAGAGATGGAGAGAGAGAGAGAGAGAGAGAGAGAGAGGGAGGGAAAGAGAGATAGGGTGATAGACTGATCAAGGGATGGAGCAAGAGAGAGAGAGAGACTGAGAAAGATAGAGAGTTGGAGAGAAAGAGAAAGAGCGAGAGAGATAGATGGGGGGAAAGAGAGAGAGTAAAGGAAACACCTTGTGTAAAGTACCACACTATAGTTTGTGTTTCTGAAATGGCATTCAGCCAGCTTGGTAATTTGCTGATTCTATGGGCTTTTGGCAAACAAGACACAATACATGAGCTCCTCCTTAACATTCAATAGAATAATTACACACAGATATTCCTTTAGCTGGCAGAACAAGCAGAAAGCTATCCTCTATTTACTGTGAGAAAACATTCACTTCATATTACATATTTAGCAGACGCTCTTATCCAGAGCAACTTACAGTTAGTGAATACATTTTAAAAAATTATACTGTCCCCGCGTGGGAATCGAACCCACAACCCTGGCGTTGCAAACACCATGCTCTATCAACTGAGCTACATCCCTGCCGGCCATTCTCTCCCCTACCCTGGACGAATTGTGCGCCGCCCATGAGTCTCCCGGTCACGGCCGGCTGCGACACAGCCTGGAGTCGAACCAGGATCTCTAGTGGCACAGTTAGCACTGCGATGCAGAGCCTTAGACCACTGCGCCACTCAGGAGTATATATATTCCCAGCAACTGTCCCTGTAAGTGACTGAAGGTAGACATCTTGGAACAATCTGGTTAGATAAGTCTTGTCATACAGAAAATAAATATAATATTATGTGTAAATACCAGAGGAGGCTGGTAGGAGGAGCTATAGGAGGATGGGCTCATTGTAATGACTGAAATCGAATAAATGTAACGTATCAAACACATCAAACATATGGGAACCACGTGTTTGACTCTGTTCCATTTATTCCATTACAGCCATTACAGCCATTAGCTTGTCCTCCTATAGGTCCTCCCACCAGCCTCCTCTGGTAAATACTGTATATGTGTAAAACAAATAATCATATGGCACATTGACTTCTGCCACTGAGGAGGACCAGATGTTTAAATCCACTTTCCCAACAACACAACACACTCTGAAAAATCTACCAACATCACCGCTAGCTATGGCATTGGTTAGCAGGAGGCTTTACTTCTTTAGGCCATGTTTCTAGTGTGTAGCTTACATCAATATGTTTGATGGTCACTTGTACACTATTGATAGATGACCCAATGTTGATCACACTCTTACTCACTCCCTCACCCAGAGTATTGAGATCCCAGCACTTTGTGATGAAGTGTATCATCTCAGAGTGTGTCTCAAATGGCACCCTATTCCCTATAGTGCACTACTTTTGACCAGAACCCAATGGGCCCTGGTAAAAAGTAGTGCACTATGTAGGGAATAGGGTGCAATTTGGGATGCAAAGAAAGTGTTTCCATCTACTGCCAGTGGTGAGGGCCCCCTGGAGCAGTAGCTCACTGGAATAAAGACACACACTCCACAGGACTGTCTATCTGAGACCCAAGCCAGCCTTTCATGTCCCTGCTTCAAAAGCCCCCTGTGCCGGTCTGCTGGATCCTTCTCTACCTCCATCCATCACTCTCCTTCTCTCCATCCCTGTATCTCTGCCTCTCTCCCTAGCTCTCTCAGAGCCCTCTGTGCTGGATCCCACTCTCCCTCTGTCACTGTCTCTTTCTCTCCCTCCCTCCCTGCATCACTCCCTCCATCACAGAGAGAGAGAGACAGAGATAGAGAGAGAGACAGTGAAGCCCAGCTCCTCCTGGCATGAGAGATATTACCGTTAAACAATGTGGGAAGAGCTTTGTAACAGAGCCGAGCCACCAACTGCTAACAATACTGGAGCACAGCCAGGAATAAGTTACAATTCACAAGACACAGCCCTGTGGCAGGCACGGAAAATGGTGCTAGTGCTACCTAGGGGGGTTCAAACCTGAGCTGTTTGTACCATGTAGTATCAGAATAGGAAATTCTGCGTCTAATATTTCAGTGCAGCCTATGACAGGTTTTTTGTAATGGATTTCAATGAGACTTATGATCCTCAAAGCTGTAGCTTATTATTACGGACATCCCTGGGTTGATTGCTTGAGTGGCAGTTCCTCCCTGAACAATAACATTCTGATTATGGAGCAAGCCAGATATAATATCCATAACTAGTCTCCATTTGCATTCGTCCTCTTCTTTGATGGGTTAAATGATCGGAAACATTTTGTGAATTCCACGCCTCAAGACCGAAACTTCTGCTAAACATCACAACAGTATCCTACATACATTAAAGCTGCAGCAGTAGAGGAATGATGGTAAGATAATGGTACATCATCAACATTCTCCTTCCTGTCCTGTCTGATAGATACTGGTCTCTAAGCGAATTAGATCTGACTAAAACCCAGAGACAGACAGACCATTTAGCGGTGGAGCAGAGGCTATGGCTTGTCTAGTGGACTAGTTTCGACCAGAGGCCTATGGGCACTGGTCAAAGTACTGCACTACATAGAGAATAGGGTGCTATTTCAGACGCAGCTTAGATCTCTGTGAGGAGGAAGCCACATGTTGCCAAACAGCCAAACGTTTTGGCCTGAAACAGCAGATCTGAGGAGATATGGCTGCGTCTGAAATGTCACCCTATTCCCTACATAGTGTACTACTTGCCCTATGGGCCCTGGTCAAAAGCAGTGCACTACATAGGGAACATGGATATGGTGCCATTTCGGACGCAGACCATGCAAACAAATCAGAGCAGACTGCCCTGTATTAATGGCCTCTTGATCTGTTGATCAGCTCCATCTCAGCTCCTTAATGTCCCTGCAGAGCACTGATACCAAATGCTGCAGGATGAATCAATGATCCTTTCTTCCCCTATACAGGCTACTGTCTGACACACCGGGTTTAGAAACAGTCCAGTTTTGACAGGACTGTCCTAGTGCATTTAGATGCATTTCTGCAGAGACACACAGCTTCATTGTAAAAGATGACCTGCCAAATGTTTTCCTGTCCTACAATGTGTAAGACCCTTCACTAACCCTTCACTCACAGTGTGTTGGGTGATATGCATAGGAAAGTGATGCAATTTTATCATAATCTGATACAATAGGTTGAGACAGCTGAGCAGAAGTATTGCATTTCCTCGACTCTTGAGAATAATGTATAACATCATGTGCTGTTGCAAGACTAGATATGTGAGAAAAAGATAGGATTCAACACTCTTGTTCCTGTTCTGCCTCTCTCTCTATTCCTCTCTCTCTATCTATCTCCTCCCACTCTCTGTCCCTCTCTCTTCTCATTATCCTTTTCTCTCGCTCTCTCGCTGCCTCCCCCCTTAACTCTGTGTCAATGAATTTTCCCTCCGTTTCACTCCTTTCACTAATCTTCTCTTTTTCTCTCTCTAGATCGCTCGTTCCTCTAACTCTCTCCATCTCTCCCCTCCCCCAGGACATATGTCTAGTGACCTGATTGGTTTACTGGTGTGCATTTCCCTTCCAGGCCACCGGGACTGACACTGTTAACTCTGTTCATTCTCCACCCATGAGCTTTGTTCAGCTGGCCGCCCCTCCCCTCAACCTCTGGAGAAAACTGGGTCCTTAGCTCCAGCCTCAGTTCTGTGGTATCCTCCATCTGAAGCCAGAGTCACAGTCCCTAGCACTAGCTCCATCACCATCTCCATCTCCATCCCTAGCCGTATTCCTAGCCCTATCTCTAGCTTTACACCAGCTCCAGCTCAAACTCCAGTCCTATCCACAGCCCCATACCCAAACACCAACCCCAGTCTCGCAGTGCCCTCCATTACACAACCCAGCCCTGAGTCTCTTTCATCTCTGGGGTAGCTAGAGGTCAGCCTCAGTCTGGAGCTTTGCCTCCTCAAGATGGCTGTTGTCAGGACAGGAGAGTCAGTGAAGACAAAGCACTGTGTGTGTAAGGCATGCTCACTGAGCCTCCACCAGAACCTCTGCACATTAATCACTACTCTACACAATACAACAATCAGCCCAGGCAGCAACACTACACACACACGCACACACACACACACACACTCTCACACACACATACACACACACACACAGCACACACAACCTCCAAAAGACAGATGGTGTAACACACACTCGCGCACATACATATACGCTCACACACACACACAAGCGCACACACACAGACACACACACCCACAGACACACACACATGCACACACACACAGACACACACAGACACACACACACAGACACACATACACACACATGCACACACACATACACACACACACATAGCTCCTCTCACTAATTGTGACTAATTGTGTTCCCTTTTTGTCTTTAAGAAACAGAAGGAAATTGTAATGTATACGGTATGGCCCTGAGTCATCTGCATTTGCAATATGGAAGGAAGGTGCGGTTGTGATTGATAGTCTAGAGACTGGAAAACACACACCTGAGTTGGAGAGGTGCAGGGTTCCTAACACCCCTGACAAAGGCATCTTACTGTCAATACTTTGGTAATTATTAAACCTATTACATCTGAGCTACAGATTGTGCTGCTGCTATCTTCTTGTCCATTCAAGGTGGTACTGTTTGCGTAGTAGTGTAGAGTGGCAGGATGGTGCATCTTAAAGCTAACGATATGTGATGGCCAGCTGTTCACATATGCTAATGTAGCTGCTGTAGCCATCTGTTTTGTTTTGCCAGGTTAAATGTTCTCACTTTATCTATGGTTATATAAATCATCTGTATTGATAATTAATGTGTCTTTAGTGTCAGGTCGTATTAAGTTGTATGAGGGTGAGGAGAGACTCTTGGGGACTGTGAGGTCACGAGGAGGTCATACAGCCACAGGAGTCTGACTGGTGAATAGGGGTGCTGGACACTGATCTAAGGTCAGCTGTGTGTTTTCTCGCCTAATGGTTATGGATTTTGGGATGACAAGCTGATCCTAGATCTGTCATATTGTACTGTATCTAGGCGACTGAAGGGAGAGTCTATAGCGTACTGTGAGGTCACAAGGAGGCCAAACAGCCGCAGGAGTCTGACTGGTGAATAGGGGTTGGGTATACAGTAGACACTGATTTAAGGTCAGTTTGGTATTCCTCCCCCCTTATGGTTTTGGATAGAATTTTGTGATGGCAAGCTGATCCTAGATCTGCCATATTGTATCTGGGCATCTGAGGATGGTACTCTTGGGGACTGTGAGGTTATGAAGAGGTCATATAAGATAAGATAAGGTCTTTATTATAACCGTGGGGACATTTTGGTGGAAGCTCTATGCACACATAAAATACATAATCAAGGACATACAGACAATAAATACCGGTAAAAAAGCAGTTAATGAGCTATCAATGATCATCTGTACACTATGTCAACAACAATGTCAACTGTAGGCCAGCCCGTTGTTCAGGAGCCTTACTGCCACTGGGATAAAGGAATGTTTGGCTTATTCCTTTTGTGCCCTTGTGCCCGGTAATGTTGCCCTGAGGGGAGTAGCTCAAACTCCTTGAAAATAGGATGTTTGGGGTCCATCAGCACCTTGTGGGCTTTAGTGAGTGTTATTTTGTCTTAAATGAACTCCAGACCTGTCTGCTTGACTCCCAGCACCTTACTTGCAGAGCTAATAGTTTTTCTTAACATATTTCTCTGAGAGACATTAGCATTTCCGTACCAGCAGATGACTTTCGATGAATGTCTTGCAGAAAAGTGACAATAAAACATGATCAACATTAAAATAGCTTCCTAAAAGTAGAGCTTTTGCTGTCCTTATAAATCTGCTCCATACACTTTCCCCATTATAGCTTGTGGTCAAGTACAACACCCAAGTATTTATTCTTATACTACCTCTACATCTCGTCCCTTAAAGGGAAACTTCACAATTTTCCAACTTCATATTCATCCTCTCCAGCACCACCCCAACATCAACATGAAAATTGTGCGTTTTTATGTTTTGCAGTAAAAAAGATAGAGAAAGATAAGTGTTAAATTCATACTAATTGTCTAGTAATTGGTTGATGATGTCATTGGAAGCGCTTATCTTTCTCTATCTATTTTACAACAAAACAGAAACGCGCCATTTTCACATATGTTGATGTTGGGGTGGTGGTGGAGGCAATGAATATGAAATAGAAAATGTTTAAAATGTCCCTTTAACAACAGTCACTGTGTTTGTACATAAGGTTCAGTACCATAAGGATGCAGTGGCGTACCACCGTTTCGCAGTGCCCCCCACAAGGTCAGAGCAAGGCCCCCCTCCAACAATTCTACACATTTTGCCATGAGGCAAAGAGAAAAATGTGCAGTTTATTAGCAAATCTCATGCTATTTTACACATTTTGCCATGAGGCTGAGAGAAAATCTTGCTGTTTTAAAGCAAATTTCCTGCAATTCTACAGATATTGCCATGGGGCAGAGAGAAAATTGTGCAGTTTTATAGCTAATCTCATGCTATTCTACACATTTTCCAATGAGGCTGAGAGAATTTAGTATTTTTAAAGCTATTTTCCTGCAATTCTCCACATATTGAAATGGGGATAGAAAGAAACATTTGCAGTTTTATAGCTAATCTCATGCTATTCTACATTTTGCAATGAGGCTGAGAGGGCCCCCAACACAAATATATTACTGCGGGGACGCGTGGTATACCAGTGTAAGGATGGTATCATCAACCCCGCTACCAGTCGTATAGTCAAACTGAAGGGGATCAAGATGCTGCTGGGTAGAGTGCAGCATGTGGTTTTTGACAATCTTCTCAAAGCACTTCAATAACAGGAGTCTTGACAGGTGAATGTAGGATGGAGTAGGATGACACAGACACTAATCTTGTTAGGCCTACTGCTGCTAGGTAGCTCTCTCTCTGCTCTCTCCCTCCCCTCTGTCTGTCCTTGATTGCAGGAGTGAAGTCTGGTGTGCGGGAGTCAGGGTTCCAGCTGCAGCTCATTCACCATAATCACCTCAGCCTTTAAGACCCGGTCAAACTTTCCACTCATCGTCAGATCATAGTCAAGACAACCATGTTAGTCTCGCTGCCGACTCAACCTGTCTGTTTTCGCTCTTGTGTTTTTTGGACTGTTTATTTACTTTTTCTCCTGTGCCACAGATATTTGGAACCTGACTCCTGCCTCCGCTTCACTCCTGCCACCACCATCCTGCTCTCCACTATCGGGCCTCTCCTTTGGACTCACCACGGACACTAGGACATTACGGTACCACACCTGCCCTGACCTGGATCTGTACCCTCCCTGTAACCTGGACTTGCTCTTCCCCATTTATTGGAAACCTGGACTATTGAACATTATAATAAACCTGTTAAAACTTCTCTGGCTTGGTGTACTTGTCTGCATTTGGGTTCTATCCAGTTAAATCATAACAGTATGATCTGACCAACATGAACCCAGCAGACAGTAGCTCGGATACCACCCCAGAGTGCACTCAAATTTGGACTGCCATAGCCAATCAGGGCATTCTACTTGGCCAACATGATACCCTGTTTAAGACGATTGCTGAGGACAGTCAGGTGCTGCTTAATCAGGTTCAATTACTCACCAATCAAGTGTCTGCCCTTACTACCCCTTCAGCCCAGATCAGAGAGCCTTTTGTTCCTGCTCCAGAGCGCTATGACGGGAACATGGGAACCTGTGGCGATTTTTTGACTCAATGCTCGTTAGTGTTTGAACAACAGCCCCTCACCTACGCCTCAGAAAGAGCCCGTATTGCCTACCTTATCAACTCTACTAGCAGTTCCGCTCGTGCCTGGGGATCCGCGGTCTGGGAGAGTCAGTCGGACATTTGCAACGCTTACGTGGCCTTCACCACGGAGATGAGGAAGGTTTTTGACCACCCCGTACGAGGCAAGGAGGCTGCGAAACGGTTGTTTTCTCTTCGGCAGGGGGCTCGTGAGTGTGGCGGAGATGGCAGTGGAGTTTCGGACTTTAGCAGCAGTGAGTGGTTGGAATGACGAGGCATTACAAGGAGTGTTCATCAATGCTTTGTCTGAGACTTTAAAAGATGAATTGGTGTCATATGATGAATCGCCTACGCTGGATAATCTTATTTCACTCACTATCAGGTTGGATAATCGGATTCGGGGAGCGCCGCCGGGAGAGGAGTGTTAGTTCCAAGCAACCTGTCTGTCATCAACAAACTCCTCCCTGCATCGTCCCTACGGAGAGAGCCGGGTCTTCCCGAGTCGATACGAGGAGCACTGAACCCGAAGCCATGGAGGTGGGTCGGGCACGGTTATCCTCAGAGGAGCGTGCACGTCGTATTCAGGCTCGGGTCTGCCTGTATTGTGGAGAAGCTGGTCATTTCGTTCCTTCCTGCCCAGTTCGTCCGGGAAAAGGGCCGGCTCATCATTTATGGGAGAAGTTTTGGTGAGCCGAGCAGCGGATTCTTCCTCTTCTCCCCGAATTCTGCTCCAGGCATCCCTCCAGTGGCAGTCCCAGAATTTCTCTGTTAGTGCGCTGATTGACTCTGGTGCCGACGAAAGCTTTTGGATAGAGAGTGGGCTCAACAAATGGATTTGGAGACTGTTCCTATGGACTGTCCGCTGCAGGCTAAGGGTCTAAATGGACAATTGTTGACCCGCATTACCCATCAGACTGTTCCTGTTTGTCTTAGAGTGTCGGGAAATCATCAGGAGAACATTCAATTCCATATTATCGACTGCCCACAGACTCCCCTGGTCCTTGGTATCCCCTGGCTCATAAAACACAATCCACACATTGATTGGGTGACAGGTAGCATTGTTTCATGGAGCACATTTTGTCATGTGAATTGTTTGTGTTCTGCTCAGACTCCTGCCAGTACTGTGCCTCAACCTCCACTGGAGTCCATGGATCTTTCTGCTGTTCCTGACGTGTATCATGACCTGGCATCCGTTTTCTGCAAACACAGAGCTACTTCTCTTCCTCCTCACCCGGCCTTACGACTGCGCCATTGACCTCCAGCCAGGAGCCCCGCTCCCCAGCAGTCGCCTGTACAATCTCTCCCGGCCGGAGACGGAGGCTATGGAGAACTACATTCGGGACTCCTTGGCGGCAGGTATTATGCGTCCTTCCTCGTCACCTGTAGGAGCGGGATTCTTTTGTTGCTAAGAAGGATAAGACCCTCAGACCCTGTATTGATTACCGTGGACTTAACAACATCACCATTAAGAACAAGTATTCTCTGCCTTTGATTAATTCTGCTTTTCCCCTCCTTCATGGTGCTACCATCTTTACGAAACTGGATCTACGAAATGCGTATCACCTGGTGCGCATTCGTAAGGGTGATGAATGGAAGACTGCCTTCAACACACCCTTGGGACATTTTGAGTATCGGGTTATGCCTTTTGGGTTGTCTAATGCCCCTGCTGTTTTTCAGGCACTAGTCAATGATGTCCTTCGGGACATGTTGAATCGGTTTGTTTTTGTCTATCTGGATGATATCTTGATTTTCTCCGAGTCCTCCCAGGAACATGAACTGCATGTGCGCCAGGTGTTGCAAAGGTTGTTGGAGAACAAACTGTTTGTGAAGATGGAGAAATGTGAATTTCATGTGTCTGAGACCTCTTTTTTGGGTTACATCATAGCTCAGGGGAGCTGCGGATGGACCCAGCTAAGATCTCTGCTGTCACGGACTGGCCAGCTCCTCTACCCGCAAACAACTTCAACGATTCCTGGGGTTTGCAAACTTCTATAGGAGGTTCATCAAGGACTACAGCCGCATTGCGGCGCCACTCACCGCTCTCACCTCCATCTCACGACCGTTCGCTTGGAATGAAGGGGCCGAATCAGCGTTCGAAGAACTGAAACATCGCTTCGCCTCGGCTCCCATTCTGATGCAGCCGGACCCCGACCGCCAGTTTGTCGTGGAGGTGGATGCATCCGACACTGGGGTAGGTGCAGTGTTGTCACAACGTTCTCCTGAAGATAACAAACTGCATCCCTGTGCTTTTCTCTCAAGGAAACTTTCTCAGGCAGAGAGGAATTATGATGTTGGAAATCGTGAACTGCTCGCCGTTAAGCTGGCTCTCGAGGAGTGGCGACATTGGTTGGAGGGGGCGGAACAACCCTTCATCGTTTGGACGGATCATAAGAATCTGGCTTACCTCCAGTCAGCGAAGCAGCTCAACCCCCGTCAAGCCAGGTGGGCACTATTTTTTGGGAGATTCAATTTTTCTCTGTCTTACCGTCCTGGGTCACGCAACGTCAAGCCTGACGCCCTGTCTCGTGTTCATTCGGCTGTTGATACTGGTAGTAACCCTGAACCCATTTTGCCTCCTACCTGCAGTATTGCAGTCATCACATGTGACATCGAGGGGATTGTTAGACAGGCTCAACATCATCAAGCTGACCCTGGGAGGGGTCCTCCTAACCGGATGTTTGTCCCTGAGTCTGCTCGCTCCCAGGTACTTCAGTGGGCTCACTCGTCTCCCCTTACCTGTCACCCTGGAGTTTCGCGGACCCTTGACTTTGTGCGACGGAAGTTCTGGTGGGCCACGATGGAGGCGGACACTCGAGCCTTCATTGCTGCTTGTACGGTATGTGCACGAAGTAAAAACTCCACCCAGGCCAGCGCTGGTCATCTACAACCTCTACCTATACCCAGCCGGCCCTGGTCGCATATCGCTATGGATTTTGTCACTGGACTTCCCCCCTCATCTGGTAAGACTGCCATTCTTACGGTGATTGATCGTTTTTCTAAGTTCGCTCATTTTTTGGCCCTACCTAAACTGCCCACTGCCAGAGAGACGGCTGATATTTTGGTTGAACATGTGTTCCGCTCTCATGGTCTACCCACGGATATTGTCTCTGACAGGGGTCCCCAGTTTCTCTCCCAGGTGTGGAAAGCTTTCTGTAAAGCTTTGGGCATTACATCCAGCCTGTCCTCTGGATATCACCCCCAGACCAACGGGCAAGCCGAGAGAGCGAACCAGGAGATGGAGACCGCACTTCGCTGTGTCACTGGTTCTTACCCTGGGTCATGGAGCTCCATGCTCCCCTGGGTGGAATATGCTCATAACACCTTGACTAACGCTTCCTCTGGTTTGTCTCCTTTTCTGTGTGCTCTGGGTTATCAACCTCCCCTGTTCCCTTCCCAAGAGAGGGAACTTGCGGTACCCTCGGTGCAGTCCCACATGCGCCGCAGCTTCAAGGTCTGGAGGAAGGCCAGGGTAGCTCTGTCCCGAGCTTCGGCGTACATGCAGAGGCAAGCCAACCGTCACCGGTCCCAGGCTCCCGGTTACTCTCCTGGTCAAGAGGTATGGCTGAAGTCACGGGACCTTCCATTGAAGGTGGAGTCGAAGAAGATGGCGCCTCGTTTTATAGGACCGTTCAAGATACTGTCTATTGTTAACCCCTGCGCGGTTAAGCTACAGCTTCCTGCCTCCCTACGGGTTCATTCCACCTTTCATGTTTCCCAGATTAAGCCTGTGTCGGTTAGCCCTTTGTGCCCGCCCTCTCGTCCCCCTCCTCCGCCCAAGATCGTGGGTGGGGGTCCGGTCTACACTGTCCGGCGACTTCTGGATGTTCGCCGCCGGGTCGTGGTTTCCAGTACCTGGTGGATTGGGAGGGTTATGGTCCTGAGGAACGTTCCTGGGTGCCCAGGAGCTTCATTGTGGATCCTGCTCTGGTTCGTGAGTTTCATAGGTTACATCCTGATAAACCCTGTCGGCCGCCAGGTGGCGTCCGTAGAGGGGGGGGTACTGTTAGGCCTACTGCTGCTAGGTAGCTCTCTCTCTGCTCTCTCCCTCTGTCTGTCCTTGATTGCAGGAGTGAAGTCTGGTGTGCGGGAGTCAGGGTTCCAGCTGCAGCTCATTCACCATAATCACCTCAGCCTTTAAGACCCGGTCAAACTTTCCACTCATCGTCAGATCATAGTCAAGACAACCATGTTAGTCTCGCTGCCGACTCAACCTGTCTGTTTTCGCTCTTGTGTTTTTTGGACTGTTTATTTACTTTTTCTCCTGTGCCACAGATATTTGGAACCTGACTCCTGCCTCCGCTTCACTCCTGCCACCACCATCCTGCTCTCCACTATCGGGCCTCTCCTTTGGACTCACCACGGACACTAGGACATTACGGTACCACACCTGCCCTGACCTGGATCTGTACCCTCCCTGTAACCTGGACTTGCTCTTCCCCATTTATTGGAAACCTGGACTATTGAACATTATAATAAACCTGTTAAAACTTCTCTGGCTTGGTGTACTTGTCTGCATTTGGGTTCTATCCAGTTAAATCATAACAAATCTAAGGTCAGTTTTGTGTAAAAAGTACAGTATATCTGTGCCTAAGGACAGCTTCCACCCAGATAACATAAATCCTTCTTCCTCCATCCTCCTCCTCAGCCTGTGGCAGACAACCATAGAATTAGAAGTAGTAACACGGATATTCCAATTCAAGGCAAAGCTCTGTTTTGGACACCAGACTTGGGTACATAATAGGTCAAGTACCAGTACTTACAATGGACTTGGGATTGATCAGAAACACTAGATAAAGCGCATTGATTATGTGAGTCTGTACTTTGTATGTATCTGAATATGTTTTAGTGCTAGTTCTTCTCATATAAAATATAACATGACCGCTATTTGACCCTGTTAAAGTACTAGTTTCACTCCACCGTGACTTTGCAATTACAGATACATTCACTACTCATTAGGTCTCATCTCATTTTATAGTAGCCTACAAAGCAACTCAGTCTGTGGGCTCCCTTTAACTACCCACTGAACATAACGTACCTCATCAAAAATTCAGACTGATTTTCTTTTATCCTGTAATGGGAACTAATTTGCGGAGGGTAATGTGTGATTGGAGAGTTTTGTAAAGCTCATTTGATGTCGCTGCTGAGCTTGTCTCTCTCAGGGTGCATCCCAAATGGCATCCTATTCCCTACATAGTGCACTACTTTGACCAGAGCCCTATGCCCTGGTCAAAAGTAGTGCACTATATAGGGAATAGGGTGCCATTTGGGACACATTTTCTCACTGTGGGGGATCCTGCTGTTACTGTAGGAGCTGAGCTACTGAAGGGAGGCTGACTGCTTACACAACGATACGCTGCAGCCCTCTCTCATTGTGAGACTTTACACTCCTCTAGTTCTCTCTCTCTCTCTCTCTCTCAATTCAATTCAATTAAATTTGCTTTATTGGCATGACGTAACAATGTACATATTGCCAAAGCTTACAGTCAGGGAAAAAAGTATTTGATCCCCTGCTGATTTTGTACATTTGCCCACTGACAAAGAAATGGTCAGTCTATAATTTTAATGGTAGGTTTATTTGAACAGTGAGAGACAGAATAACAACAAAAAAATCCAGAAAAACGCATGTCAAAAATGTTATAAATTGATTTGCATTTTAATGAGTGAAATAAGTATTTGACCCCCTCTCAATCAGAAAGATTTCTGGCTCCCAGGTGTCTTTTATACAGGTAACGAGCTGAGATTAGGAGCACACTCTTAAAGGGAGCGCTCCTAATCTCAGCTTGTTACCTGTATAAAAGACACCTGTCCACAGAAGCAATCAATCAATCAGATTCCAAACTCTCCACCATGGCCAAGACCAAAGAGCTCTCCAAGGATGTCAGGGACAAGGTTGTAGACCTACACAAGGCTGGAATGGGCTACAAGACCATCGCCAAGCAGCTTGGTGAGAAGGTGACAACAGTTGGTGCGATTATTTGCAAATGGAAAAAACACAAAATAACTGTCAATCTCCCTCGGCCTGGGGCTCCATGCAAGATCTCACCTCGTGGAGTTGCAATGATCATGAGAATGGTGAGGAATCAGCCCAGAACTACACGGGAGGATCTTGTCAATGATTTCAAGGCAGCTGGGACCATTGTCACCAAGAAAACAATTGGTAACACAGTACGCCGTGAAGGACTGAAATCCTGCAGCGCCTGCAAGGTCCCCCTGCTCAAGAAAGCACATATACAGGCCCGTCTGAAGTTTGCCAATGAACATCTGAATGATTCAGAGGAGAACTGGGTGAAAGTGTTGTGGTCAGATGAGACCAAAATCAAGCTCTTTGGCATCAACTCAGCTCGCCGTGTTTGGAGGAGAAGGAATGCTGACTATGACCCCAATAACACCATCCCCACCGTCAAACATGGAGGTGGAAACATTATGCTTTGGGGGTGTTTTTCTGCTAAGGGGACAGGACAACTTCACCACATCAAAGGGACGATGGACGGGGCCATGTACCGTCAAATCTTGGGTGAGAACCTCCTTCCCTCAGCCAGGGCATTGAAAATGGGTTGTGGATGGGTATTCCAGCATGACAATGACCCAAAACACACAGCCAAGGCAACAAAGGAGTGGCTCAAGAAGAAGCACATTAAGGTCCTGGAGTGGCCTAGCCAGTCTCCAGACCTTAATTCCATAGAAAATCTGTGGAGGGAGCTGAAGGTTCGTGTTGCCAAACGTCAGCCTCGAAACCTTAATGACTTGGAGAAGATCTGCAAAGAGGAGTGGGACAAAATCCCTCCTGAGATGTGTGCAAACCTGGTGGCCAACTACAAGAAACGTCTGACCTCTGTGATTGCCAACAAGGGTTTTGCCACCAAGTACTAAGTCATGTTTTGCAGAGGGGTCAAATACTTTTTTCCCTCATTAAAATGCAAATCAATTTATAACATTTTTGACATGCGTTCTTCTGGATTTTGTTGTTGTTATTCTGTCTCTCACTGTTCAAATAAACCTACCATTAAAATTATAGACTGATCATGTCTTTGTCAGTGGGCAAACGTACAAAATCAGCAGGGGATCAAATACTTAATTCCCTCACTGTACTTTGGAAAATTTACAATATTAACATAATTCAAATAATAATAGTCAATATTGTCAACTGGACAACAGTAATAACAATAACCAAGGGTCAAAATAATCATTGAACAATAACATTATAGAGGACATGTGCAGGTTGGTTGGTCTGTCAGTCATTGTCCCTCATCTTATGGCAGGCAGCAATGTAGTGCGCTGCCAACCCACAGCTCTTAGTAATGACAATTTCAATGCACAGAGATACCGTGACACAATCCTTATGTCCATTGTCGTGCCATTCATCTGCCGTCATCACCTCATGTTTTTGCATGATAATGCACGGCCCCATGACGTACGGATCTGTACACATTTCCTGGAAGCTGAAAATGTCCCAGTTCTTCCATGGCGTGCAAACTTCCAAGACATGTCACCCATTGAGCATGTTTGGGATGCTCTGGATCGATCTGTACGACAGCATGTTCCCGCCAATATCCAGCAACTTCGCACAGCCATTGAAAAGGAGTGAGACAACATTCCACAATCAATATGTGAAGGAGATGTGTCACAACTGATGGGTTTTCTGATCCACACCGCTACCTTTTTTTCAAGGTATCTGTGACCAACTGATGCAAAGTTGTATTCTCAGTCATGTGAAATCCATAGATTAGGGCCTAATGAATTTATTTCAATTATTTAGCAGACGCTCTTATCCAGAGCGTCTGACAGTTAGTGAGTGCATACATTTTCATACTGGCCCCACGTGGGAATCAAACCCACAACCCTGGCGTTGCGAGCACCATGCTCTACCTACTGAGCTACACGGGAACACACAACTGACTGATTTCCTTACACGAACTGGAACTCAGTAACATTTTAGAAATTATTGCATGTTGCGTTTATATTTTTGTTCAATATAATTTGATTTAGAGCATTTACTTTTAACTGTTTTTACTTTTACTCAATTATGACAATTGAGTACTTTTTTCACCACTGTAGGCTACTTAAGTACATTTAAAACCGGATACTTTTAGACTTCCACTCAAGTATTATTTTACTGGGTGATTTTCACTTTTACTTGAGTCATTTTCTATTAAGGTATCTTTAATTTTACAGTATGACAGTATGACAATTCAGTACTATTTCCACCGCTGCAGCTTGGTGACTGAAGTGATGGACAATACTACTGCCCACTCCTGCCATACAATACAATTGAACTAATAAGAGGTCCAGGAATTGAAACCATCGCTCTATAACAGCAACAGCAATGGGCGGCATTCCAATTCCTCTCTTCTGCCCGGCTACAGCTGTGTCACTAACATCATCATTATAGTCTTCATAATGGCTCCATTAGTAAAGGTAATAGCTTTTGGGCCCTGGTCAAAAGTAGTGATCCAAAAGGGTTCTTTGGCTGTCCCCATAGGAGAACCGTTTTTGGTTCCATGTAGAACCCTTTTTGGTTCCAGGCAGAACTCTTTTGGGTTCCTTGTAGAACCCTCTGTGGAAAGGATTCTACATGGAACCCAAAGGGGTTCTACCAGGAACCAAATGGGTTCTACCTGGAACCAAAAAGGGTTTCCTATTGGGACAGCCGAAGAACCCTTTAAGGTTCTAGATAGCACCTTTCTTTCTAAGAGTGTATGTAAGGAATAGGGTGCCATTTGGGACGCAGACAAGGACTATAGCCCTGATGTTGACTCATCCTGAGTGTGAGGTATCCTGTCTTTAACTAGATTAAGGAGCCTTATAGGAGGTTTATATGAAGACTGGCCTAAAGCCAAGAGGAGGGAGGGAGGGATACAGAGAGATAAAGAGAGAGAGAGAGAGAGAGAGAGAGAGAGAGAGAGAGAGAGAGAGAGAGAGAGAGAGAGAGAGGAGGGAGAGAGAAAGAGAGAGAGAGAGGAGGAAGGGAGAGAGAGAGAGAGAGAGAGAGAGAGAGTCAGAGAGAGCAGATGAGCGCCCACATTTTTCAGCATGTTTTTACAAAAAGATAGATTTAGTTAGATACATTTTGATTTTTCAGCAAGGACATACACAGGATACTACCCTCCACAACATAAGCTTTCCTCCAAATCAAATCTCCAAACCTAGCTGGTCCTGGGGCTCTGTTCACAAACACAAACAGACCCCACAGAGCCACAGGACAGCAACAGCTACACAATTAGACCCAACCAAATCACGAGAACACAAAAAGATAATTACTTGACACATTGGAAAGAATTGACCAAAAAACTGAGCAAACTGGAATGCTATTTGGACCTTAACAGAGAGAACACAATGGCAATTTTTTTAATTTTTTTAATTTCACCTTTATTTAACCAGGTAAGCCAGTTGAGAACAAGTTCTCATTTACAACTGCGACTTGACCAAGATAAAGCAAAGCAGTGCGATAAAAACAACAACACAGAGTTACATATGGGGTAAACAAAACATAAAGTCAAAAATACAACAGAAAATATATATACAGTGTGTGCGAATGTAGTAAACTATGGAGGTAAGGCAATAAATAGGCCATAGTGCAAAATAGTTACAATTTCGTATTAACACTGGAATGATAGATGTGCAAAAGATGATGTGCAAATAGAGATACTGGGGTGCAAATTAGCTAAATAAATAACATAATGGGGATGAGGTAGTTGGATGGGCTAATTTCAGAATGGCTGTGTGCAGGTGCAGTGATCGGTAAGCTGCTCTGACAACTGACACTTAAAGTTAGTGAGGGAGATAAGAGTCTCCAGCTTCAGAGATTTTTGTAGTTCGTTCCAGTCATTGGCAGCAGAAAACTGGAAGGAATGGCGGCCAAAGGAGGTGTTGGCTTTGGGGATGACCAGTGAGATATACCTGCTGGAGCGCAGACTACGGGTGGGTGTTGCTATGGTGACCAGTGAGCTAAGATAAGACGGGGATTTGCCTAGCAGTGATTTATAGATGACCTGGAGGCAGTGGGTTTGGCGACGAATATGTAGTGAGGGCCAGCCAACGAGAGTATACAGGTCACAATGGTGGGTAGTATATGGGGCTTTGGTGACAAAACGGATGGCACTGTGATAGACTACATCCAATTTGCTGAGTAGAGTGTTGGAGGCTATTTTGTAAATGACATCGCCGAAGTAAAGGATCAGTAGGATAGTCAGTTTTACGAGGGCATGTTTGGCAGCATGAGTGAAGGAGGCTTTGTTGTGAAATAGGAAGCCGATTCTAGATCTAACTTTTGATTGGAGATGCTTAATGTGAGTCTGGAAGGAGAGTTTACAGTCTAACCAGACACCTAGGTATTTGTAGTTGTCCACATAATCTAGGTCAGACCCGCCAAGAGTAGTGATTCTAGTCGGGTGGGCGGGTGCAAGCAGCGTTCGGTTGAAGAGCATGCATTTCGTTTTGCTAGTGTTTAAGAGCAGTTGGAGGCTACGGAAGGAGTGTTGTATGGCGTTGAAGCTCGTTTGGAGGTTTGTTAACACAGTGTCCAATGAAGGGCCAGATGTATACAAAATGGTGTCGTCCGCATAGAGGTGGATCCGAGCGTCACCAGCAGCAAGAGCAACATCACTGATATACACAGAGAATAGAGTCGGCCCGAGAATTGAACCCTGTGGCACCCCCATAGAGACTACCAGAGGTCCAGACAACAGGCCCTCCGATTTGACACATAGAACTCTATCTGAGGAGTAGTTGGTGAACCAGGCGAGGCAGTCATTTGAGAAACCAAGGCAATTTAGTCTGCCAATAAGAATGCGGTGGTTGACAGAGTCGAAAGCCTTGGCCAGGTCGATGAAGACGGCTGCGCAGTACTGTCTTTTATCGATCGCAGTTATAATATCGTTTAGGACCTTGAGCGTGGCTGAGGTGCACCCATGACCAGCTCGGAAACCGGATTGCATAGCGGAGAAGGTACGGTGGGATTCGAAATGGTCGGTGATCTGTTTGTTAACTTGGCTTTCAAAAACTTTCGAAAGGCAGGGCAGGATGGATATAGGTCTGTAACAGTTTGGATCTGAGTGTCACCCCCTTTGAAGAGGGGGATGACCGCGGCAGCTTTCCAATCTCTGGGGATCTCAGACGATACGAAAGAGAGGTTGATCAGGCTAGTAATAGGGGTTGCGACAATTTCGGAAAGAAAGGGTCCAGATTGTCTAGCCCAGCTGATTTGTAGGGGTCCAGACTTTTCAGCTCTTTCAGAACATCAGCTGTCTGAATTTGCATGGGCAAGTTGCAGCGGAGGGTGCAGAGCTGGTGGCCGGGGTAGTGGTAGCCAGGTGGAACGCATGGCCAGCCGTAGCAAAATGCTTGTTGAAATTCTCGATTATTGTAGATTTATCGGTGGTGACAGTGTTTCCTAGGCAGTTGGGAGGAGGTGCTCTTATTCTCCATGGACTTTACAGTGTCCCAAAACCTTTTGAAATAAGCTAGCATTTGCTTTCCTAACTGATTGTGTATATTGGTTCTTGACTTCCCTGAAAAGTTGCATATCGCGGGGGCTGTTCGATGCTATAGAATACCTGACCACTGTGACTGACCCAAAATTAAGGAAAGCTTTGACTATTTACAGACTCAGTGAGCATGGCCTTGCTAGTGAGAGAGGCCGCCGTAGGCATACCTGGCTCTCGAGAGAAAACAGACTATGTGCACACCGCCCACAAAATGAGGTGGAAACTGAGCTGCACTTCCTAACCTCCTGCCAAAAGTATGACCATATTAGAGACACATATTTCCCTCAGATTACACAGAACCACATAGAATTCGAAAACAAATCCAATTTTGATAAACTCCCATATCTATTGGGTGAAATACCACAATGTGCCATCACAGCAGCAAGATTTGTGACCTGTTGCTATAAGAAAAGGGCAACCAGTGAAGAACAAACACCATTGTAAATACAACCCATATTTATGTTGATTTATTTTCCCTTTTGAACTTTAACTATTTGCACATCGTTATAACACTGTACATAGTCATAATATGACATTTGAAATGTGTCAATTTCTTTGAAACTTGTGAGTGTAATGTTTACTGATCCTTCTTAATTGTTTATTTCACTTTTGTTTATTAATTATTTCACTTGCTTTGGCAATGTAAACATATGTTTCCCATGCAAATATAGCCATTTTGAGTAGAATTGAATTGAGATACAGGAAGCCAGAAGCCTGTAGATTTATGGTACAGACACTTGCCTAGAAAGTGATCGAAAAACTAGGCTGACAATGGTCAAAACGATGTAACGAAGGGCTTCAAATCCATACAGCACTTGTCCAAGTCACTTGGCTTCCTTACTAGAGTACAGACATGAAAGAATCCTCATATAAATGTCACAACCACAGGGTCTGAATGAGAGAGCAGATCTAAAGCATAGAAAAATAAGAAAATGATTATTCTCCCCCATCTCTCTCTCTCTCTATTCCTTCTCTCTCTCTCTCTCTCTCTCTCTCTCTCTCTCTCTCTCTCTCTCTCTCTCTCTCTCTCGCGCGCGCCTCTCTCTCTCTCTCTCTCTCTCTCTCTCTCGCGCGCTCTCTCTGCCAGGTTGTGAGCATTGTGCAGTGCAGTCGGTGGATATAGAGATTGTGTGATTGAGTCGTTTCTAGCTGCACCCTGTGGCTTTGCCCTCTAAGAGACAGTAACAGTGATTCATATTCACAGAGAAGATGAAGGAGAAAAAATGACATCCTGCTCTGACAGCTGTTATACTGAACAGACCGACAGACAGACAAGAAGGCAGTTGACTGGCTCCAATTATCAGGTAGGGACAACGTATGTCTACTTATGACGTGGTGTTATGTTGTATCATAGTACCTTTTAACACAAGGTCATAGTTAAGTGAAGGGTCTGGAAAAGTCATAGGTCAGAGTTTGGTGCCCCCGCTGCCATTGAACGTAATAAAGGCTTAGACATAGAGTCGGGGTCATAGTGATTTGAAATAGCAATAGACATATAGCAATAGACCACAATGATTTGTCATTCTCAACATATATAAATATGCCTCTGTGTGTTTTGTTTGTAAGCTCAAATTAACAGTGAGCATTGATGTCCAAACTAAATACTTTATCTGACTGTAATTATAGAATATTGGGACATCCTGCAGGTGGTTTCTAAAAGTAATTCAATCTTTGTAAGAATACATTGAGCTGGATGATTTGAAAAGTCATAGTCAATCGATCAATAATATAACAATACTTTTAGCAAAAATGTTTATCTTTAATTCACAATCTGTAGAAACTATGAGAATAGAAAGGTTCAGAACTTTTGTGAAGCTTCACAGCACAGTTGAAAATGTTTTATCTTGTTGTTTTTAGTCCCACCCATCAGCTCCACTCAACCCCTCCCATCTATCTCTTAACACCATCCATTTCTTTCCTTCTATTTGCCATATATTGTAAAATATACTGTGTCTGTAAAATGTATATACAGTGAGGGAAAAAAGTATTTGATCCCCTGCTGATTTTGTACGTTTGCCCACTGACAAAGAAATGATCGGTCTATAATTTTAATGGTAGGTTTATTTGAACAGTGAAAGACAGAATAACAACACAAAAATCCAGAAAAACGCATGTCAAAAATGTTATAAATTGATTAGCATTTTAATGAGGGAAATAAGTATTTGACCCCCTCTCAATCAGAAAGATTTCTGGCTCCCAGGTGTCTTTTATACAGGTAATGAGCTGAGATTAGGAGCACACTCTTAAAGGGAGTGCTCCTAATCTCAGTTTGTTACCTGTATAAAAGACACCTGACCACAGAAGCAATCAATCAATCAGATTCCAAACTCTCCACCATGACCAAGAACAAAGAGCTCTCCAAGGATGTCAGGGACAAGATTGTAGACCTACACAAGGCTGGAATGGGCTACAAGACCATCGCCAAGCAGCTTGGTGAGAAGGTGACAACAGTTGGTGCGATTATTCGCAAATGGAAGAAACACAAAATAACTGTCAATCTCCCTCGGCCTGGGGCTCCATGCAAGATCTCACCTTATGGAGTTGCAATGATCATGAGAACGGTGAGGAATCAGTCCAGAACTACACAGGAGGATCTTGTCAATGATCTCAAGGCAGCTGGGACCATAGTCACCAAGAAAACAATTGGTAACACACTACGCCGTGAAGGACTGAAATCCTGCAGCACCCGCAAGGTCCCCCTGCTCAAGAAAGCACATATACAGGCCCATCTGAAGTTTGCCAATGAACATCTGAATGATTCAGAGGAGAACTGGGTGAAAGTGTTGTGGTCAAATGAGACCAAAATCGAGCTCTTTGGCATCAACTCAACTCGCCGTGTTTGGAGGAGGAGGAATGCTGCCTATGACCCCAAGAACACCATCCCCACTGTCAAACATGGAGGTGGAAACATTATGCTTTGGGGGTGTTTTTCTGCTAAGGGGACAGGACAATTTCACCGCATCAAAGGGACGGTGGACGGGGCCATGTACCATCAAATCTTGGGTGAGAACCTCCTTCCCTCAGCCAGGGCATTGAAAATGGGTCGTGGATGGATATTCCAGCATAATGACCCAAAACACACGGCCAAGGCAACAAAGGAGTGGCTAAAGAAGAAGCACATTAAGGTCCTGGAGTGGCCTAGCCAGTCTCCAGAGCTTAATCCCATAGAAAATCTGTGGAGGGAGCTGAAGGTTCGAGTTGACAAACGTCAGCCTCAAAACCTTAATGAGTTAGAGAAGATCTGCAAAGAGGAGTGGAACAAAATCCCTCCTGAGATGTGTGCAAACCTGGTGGCCAACTACAAGAAACGTCTGACCTCTGTGATTGCCAACAAGGGTTTTGCCACCAAGTACTAAGTCATGTTTTGCAGAGGGGTCAAATACTTATTTCCCTCATTAAAATGCAAATCAATTTATAACATTTTTGACATGCGTTCTTCTGGATTTTGTTGTGGTTATTCTGTCTCTCACTGTTCAAATAAACCTAAAATTATAGACTGATCATGTCTTTGTCAGTGGGCAAACGTACAAAATCAGCAGGGGATCAAATACTTTTTTCCCTCACTGTAGGTTCAGAACTTTTGTGAAACAGCACAGTTAAAAATATATGCCTAATAGAAATCAAACTAGATGGTCTTCAGAGATACATGGGAGGGGTTGAAGGTAGTTGAAGGATGGGATAAAAAAATAAAAAAGACAACGTAAACAATGTATTGTAAGATATATTGTGTCCGTAAAATGTGCATAGTATATAGTATGTATAAGCTGAAAGTAGAGGCCTAACTGTTGTTGTCCATTAGTTTACTCCAATTAGGGGAGGGGTGGTAGGGCTATGAGATAAAAATAAAGGAAAATATATTTACAAAATATATACAGTACCAGTCAAAAGTTCGGAAAAACCTACTCATTCCAGGGTTTTTCTTTATTTTTACTATTTTCTACATTGTAGAATAATAGTGAAGACATCAAAACTAGGAAATAACACATATGGAATCATGTAGTAACCAAACAACTGTTAAACAAATCAAAATATATTTTACATTTGAGATTCTTTAAATAGCCACCCTTTGCCTTGATGACAGCTTTGCACACTCTTGGCATTCTCTCAACCAGCTTCACCTGGAATGCTTTTCCAACAGTCTTGGAGTTCCCATATATGCTGAGCACTTGTTGGCTGCTTTTCCTTCACTCTGCAGTCCGACTCATCCCAAACCATCTCAATTGGGTTGAGGTCGGGGGATTGTGGAGGTCAGGTCATCTGATGCAGCATTTCATCACTCTCCTTCTTGGTAAAATAGCCCTTACACAGCCTGGAGGTATGTTGGGTCATTGTCCTGTTGAAAACTAATGATAGTCCCACTAAGACCAAACCAGATGGGATGGCGTATCACTGCAGAATGCTGTGGTAGCCATGCTGGTTAAGTGTGCCTTGAATTCTAAATAAATCCCAGACAGTGTCATCAGCAAAGCACCCCCACACCATAACACCTCCTCTTCCATGCTTTACGGTGGGAAATACATATGCAGAGATCATCCATTCACCCACACCGCATCTCACAAAGACACAGCGGTTGGAACCAAAAATCTCAAATTTGGACTCCAGACCAAAGGACAAATTTCCACCGGTCTAATGTCCATTGCTTGTGTTTCTTGGCCCAAGCAAGTCTCTTCTTATTATTGGTGTCCTTTAGTAGTGGTTTCTTTGCAGCAATTCGACCATGAAGGCCTGATTCACACAGCCTCCTCTGAACAGTTGATGTTGAGATGTGTCTATTACTTGAACTCTGTGAAGCATTTATTTGGGCTGCAATTTCTGAGGCTGGTAATTCTAATGAACTTATCCTCTGCAGCAGAGGTAACTCTGGGTCTTCCATTGCTATGGCGGTCCTCATGAGAGCCAGTTTCATCATAGTGCTTGATGGTTTTTGCGACTGCACTTGAAGAAACGTTCAAAGTTCTTGAAATGTTTCTTTATTGACTGACCTTCATGTCTTAAAGTAATGATGGACTGTTGTTTCTCTTTGCTTATTTGAGCTGTTCTTGCCATAATATGGACTTTTACTAAATAGGGCTATCTTCTGTATAATCCTCCTACCTTGTCACAACACAACACAACTGATTGGATCAAACGCATTAAGAAGGAAAGGCATTCCACAAATTAACTTTTAAGAAGGCACACCTGTTAATTGAAATGCATTCCAGGTGACTATCTCATGATGCTGGTTGAGAGAATGCAAAGCTGTCATCAAGGCAAAGGGTGGTATCTGTAGGCGCCAACGAAGATGGCGGCCTCGCGACTAGCTCTTAGTAAACTTTGCAGTATTTAGATTTTTTTATGTATTATTTTTTACATTATTAGCTCAGAAAGTGTTTTACATCATTACTACAGCCGGGAAAATCTATTGGATGTCAGAGCGGCGGTAACTAGGACCAGGAATACGACTTTCCCGAAGCAGATCCTTTGTTTGCTCTCCCCAGGGCAACTGAACTGATTCCAGCGGCTGACCCAAAACATCGCCGGCGAAGGAGAGGCACTCGGACCGGCCTACTGGTTCGACTTAGGAGGCGCGCACACCACCCACCGCTTCCAAGTATTCTATTCGCTAATGTTCAGTCTCTGGTTAACAAGCTCGACTAACTACGGGCAAGGATTTCTTTCCAGAGAGACATCAAGGCCTGTAACATACTCTGTTTCACGGAAACATGGCTCTCTCAAGATATTCTGTCTGAATCGGTCCAGCCAGATGGGTTCTCAGTTCATCGTGCAGACAGGAATAAATATCTCTCCGGGAAGCAGAAGGGCGGAGGTGTGTGTTTCATGATTAATGACTAATGGTGTAATTGTAGTAACATACAGGAACTTGAGTCTTTCTGTTCAACCGACCTAGAATATCTCACAATCAAATGCCGACCGAATTATCTCCCAAGATAATTTTATTCAGTTATAGCCACGGCCGTGTATATTCCCCCTCAAGCCGATACCACGACAGCCCTCAACGAACTTCACTGGACCTTATGCAAACTGGAAACCACATATCCTGAGGCTGCATTTATTGTAGCCAGGGATTTTAACAAAGCAAATTTGAGGACTAGAATGCCGAAGTTCTATCAACATATCGACTGTTGTACTTGCGCTGCTAAAATCCTCGACCATTACTATTCGAACTTCCGGGATGGTTATAAGGCCCTCCCCCACCCTCCTTTCGGCAAATCTGACCACGACTCCATTTTGCTTCTCCCTTCCTATAGGCAGAAACTAAAACAGGAAGTACCCGTGCTAAGGACTATTCAATGCTGGTCTGACCAATCGGAATCCACGCTTCAAGATTGTTTTGATCACGCGGACTGGGATATGTTCCGGGTAGCTTCCGAAAATAATATAGACGTATACACTGAAACGGTGACTGAGTTTATCACAAAGTGTATAGGTGATGTTGTGCCCACTGTGACTATTAAAACCTACCCTAACCAGAAACCGTGGATAGATGGCAGCATTCGCGCAAATCTGAAAGCGCGACCACCGCATTCAACCATGGCAAGGTGACTGGGAATATGGCAGAATACAAACAGTGTAGCTACTCACTCCCCAAGGCAATACAACTGGCAAAACATCAGTATAGAGACAAAGTGGAGTCGCAATTCATCGGCTCAGACACGAGACGAATGTGGCAGGGTCTACAAACAATCACAGACTACAAAAGGAAAACCACCCACGTCGCCGACACCGATGTCTCGCTTCCAGACAAGCTAAACACCTTCTTCGCCCGCTTTGAGGATAACACAGTGCCACTGACGAGGCCCACTACCAAGGACTGTGGCCTCTCCTTCTCCATGGCCGACGTGATTAAGACATTTAAGCATGTTAACCCCCGCAAGCCGCGTCCTCAGAGCATGCGCAGACCAGCTGGCTGGTGTGTTTATGAACATATTCAATCTCTCCCTTTCCCAGTCTACTGTTCCCACATGCTTCAAGATGGCCACCATTGTTCTTGTACCCAAGAAAGCAAAGGTAACTGAACTAAATGACTATCGCCCTGTAGCCCTCACCTCTGTCATCATGAAGTGCTTTGAGAGACTAGTCAAGGATCATATCACCTCTACCTTACCTGTCACCCTAGACCCACTTCAATTTGCTTACCGCCCCAATAGATCCACAGACGATGCAATCGCCATCACATTGCACACTGCCCTATCCCATCTGGACAAGAGGAATACCTATGTAAGAATGCTGTTCATTGACTATAGCTCAGCATTCAAAACCATAGTACCCTCCAAGCTCATCATTAAGCTCGAGGCCCTGGGTCTGAACCCAGCCCTGTGCAACTGGGTCCTGGACTTCCTGACGGGCCGCCCCCAGGTGGTGAAGGTAGGAAACAACATATCCACTTCGCTGATCCTCAACACTGGGGCCCCACAAGGGTGCGTGCTCAGCCAACTCCTGTACTCCCTGTTCACCCATGACTGCGTGGCCAAGCATGCCTCCAACTCAATCATCAAGTTTACAGACGACACAACAGTAGTAGGCTTGATTACCAACAATGACGATTCCGCCTACAGGGAGGAGGTGAGGGCTCTGGGAGTGTGTTGCCAGGAAAATAACCTCTCACTCAACATCAACAAAACAAAGGAGATGATTGTGGAATTCAGGAAACAGCAGAGGGTGCACCCCCCTATCCACATCGACGGGACCGCAGTGGAGAAGGTGGAAAGCTTCAAGTTCCTTGGCGTACACATCACCGACAAACTGAAATGGTCCACACACGCAGACAGTGTGATGAGAGAGAATCAACCAAAAAACAGAGCAAATTGGAATGCTATCTGGCCCTAAACAGAGAATACACAGTGGCAGTATACATGACCACTGTGACTGACCCTAAATTAAGAAATGTCTTGACTATGTATAGACTCAGTGAGCATAACCTTGCTATTGAAAAAGGCGGCCATAGGCAGACCTGGCTCTCGAGAGATGACAGGCTCTGTGCCCACTGCCCACAAAATGAGGTGGAAACTGAGTTACACTTCCTAACCTCCTGCCAAATGTATGACCACATTAGAGAGACATATTTCCCACAGATCACACAGACCCACAAAGAATTTGAAAATAAATCAAACATTGATAAACTCACATATCTGTTAGGCAAAATACCACAGTGTGCAATCACAGCAGCAAGTGTTGTGGCCCGTTGCCATGAGAAAAGGGCAACCAGTGGGGCACAAACAACATTGTAAATACAACCTATATTTATCTGTTTATTTATTTTCCCTTTCATACTTCAACTACTTGCACATTCTTACAACACTGTACATAGCCAATGATATAACAGGCAAGAGATGAGAGGCAAATAGAGAGATGAGAAGCAGAGAGAGAGATGAGAGACAGAGAGAGAGAAGAGAGGCAGAGAGAGAGAAGAGAGCCAGAGAGAGAGATGAGAGGCAGAGAGAGAGATGAGAGGCAGAGAGAGATGAGAGGCAGAGAGAGAGAAGAGAGGCAGGTAGAGAGATGAGAAGCAGAGATAGAGAAGAGAGGCAGAGAGAGAGAAGAGAGGCAGAGAGAGATGAGAGGCAGTTAGAGAGATGAGAGTCAGAGAGAGAGATGAGAGGCAGAGAGAGAGATGAGAGGCAGAGAGAGAGATGAGAGGCAGAGAGAGAGATGAGAGGCAGAGAGAGGTGAGAGGCAGAGAGAGAGAGAAGAGAGGCAGATAGAGAGATGATAAGCAGAGAGAGAGAAGAGAGGCAGAGAGAGATGAGAGGCAGAGAGAGAAGAGAGGCAGATAGAGAGATGAGAAGCAGAGAGAGAGAAGAGAGGAAGAGAGAGAGAAGAGAGGCAGAGAGAGAGAAGAGAGGCAGAGAGAGAAGAGAGGCAGAGAGAGAGAAGAGAGGCAGAGAGAGAGAAGAGAGGCAGATAGAGAGATGAGAAGCAGAGAGAGAGAAGAGAGGCAGAGAGAGAGAAGAGAGGCAGAGAGAGATGGGAGGCAGTTAGAGAGATGAGAGTCAGAGAGAGATGAGAGGCAGAGAGAGAGATGAGAGGCAGAGAGAGGTGAGAGGCAGAGAGAGAGAGAAGAGAGGCATATAGAGAGATGATAAGCAGAGAGAGAAGAGAGGCAGAGAGAGATGAGAGGCAGAGAGAGAGAAGAGAGGCAGAGAGAGAAGAGAGGCAGAGAGAGAGAAGAGGCAGAGAGAGATGAGAGGCAGAGAGAGAGAGATGAGAGGCAGAGTGAGAGATGAGAGGCAGAGAGAGAGAGAGATGAGAGGCAGAGTGAGAGATGAGAGGCAGAGAGAGAGAAGAGAGATAAGAAAGGCAGAGACCTAGGGAAGAGAGAGAGACTTAAGTGAGAGAGAGATGTAGAGATTTGAAGAGAGATAGATGTTGAGAGAGAGATGTAGAGAGCGAGAAAGAGAGAGAGAGAGAGAGAGAGAGAGAGAGAGAGAGAGAGAGAGAGAGAGAGAGAGAGAGAGAGAGAGAGAGAGAGAGAGAGAGAGAGAGAGAGAGAGAGAGAATCAACCAAAAAACAGAGCAAATTGGAAAGCTATCTGGCCCTAAACAGAGAATACACAGTGGCAGAATACCTGACCACTGTGACTGACCCTAAATTAAGAAATTTCTTGACTATGTATAGCCCCAGTGAGCATAACCTTGCTACTGAAAAAGGCGGCCATAGGCAGACCTGGCTCTCGAGAGATGACAGGCTGTGTGCCCACTGCCCACAAAATGAGGTGGAAACTGAGCTACACTTCCTAACCTCCTGCCAAATGTAAGACCACATTAGAGAGACATATTTCCCACAGATCACACAGACCCACAAAGAATTTGAAAATAAATCAAACATTGATAAACTCACATATCTGTTAGGCAAAATACCACAGTGTGCAATCACAGCAGCAAGTGTTGTGGCCCGTTGCCATGAGAAAATGGCAACCAGTGGGGCACAAACAACATTGTAAAAACAACCTATATTTATCTGTTTATTTATTTTCCCTTTCATACTTCAACTTCTTGCACATTCTTACAACACTGTACATAGCCAATGATACAACATTTGAAATGTCCATATTCTTTTAAAACGTTTGTGAGTGTAATGTTTAAATAATGTTTCCCTTGTTTATTTCACTTTTGTTTATTGTCTATTCCATTTGCTTTGGCAATGTAAACATATGTTTCCCATGCCAATAAAGCCCTTTGAATCTAATTGAATTGAGAGAGAGATCGGTTCATTCGTTCGTTCGAGAGAGAGATTTAGCCTCGTCTCTAGAGGCTCTGAGTAGGCCTGCAGGAGGAATAAATTAATTCATTTCAGCACCCACTCCATCTACTTCGCCTGCTTAGATTATTTTCATGGTGTATATCTTAAAGGTGCAGAAAGGAAACCATGCAGCATCCTTCCACCTCCTCCTTATGGTGTGGTGCATTCTCGGGTGAGTAATGAGTGGATGAATGTGAGTTTATCTTGAAGACACTGGGTTTAGTCTCTGTAATTACCCTATCTTTCTTTCTCTGTGCCACCTCTCTCTCTCTCTCTCTCGCTCTCGCTCTCGCTCTGTCTCTGTCTCTATCTTTCTCTATCTCTTCCCACTGGGCACACACTGGTTGAATTAACGTTGTTTCCACGTCATTTCAACGAAATTATATTGAACCAATGTGGATAAACATTGAATTGATGTTTGTGCGCAGTGGGTCTTTCTTGCTCCGTCTCTCACTCTGTCTCTCTCTCTCTCTCTCCATCTCCCACACACTCTCTATCGTTCTTTCTCTCTGCTTCTCTCTCTCCATCTCGCTCTGGCTGTCTCCCTCTTTCTCTTCTCTGACCTTTCCTCTCAAGAAGAGATTCCTATCCATGTCTGTCTGTGACATAGTTTGTCTTCTAACCTTTTTAATGATGCATGCTTGAAAAACATTGCATTCTAATATTGTAATAGTAGATAGTATAACTTCAGAGATGAAGTACTTTTATTTAGCCTACACAGAACGTCTTTCTTGTCTGTGTCCCAAATTACACCATAACTATATAGTTACTTTTGACCAGGGCCCACTCAAAAGTAGTGCCCTATGTAAGGAATAGAGTGCCATTTAGGATGCAGGCCTTGTGTAACTTCTCAAGAATAAGAACTAGGTCACCTAAACAGAGCACTCTCCTAAGTCGAAGTGGCTGAAATCTCATGCATCTAAAGGTGGGAAGTGTGTAAGGCTATTTGACACTTATCAATCAGAATGTATACATACTTACATACAGTAGATTAAGGGGTGTAAGTAAGCATTTCACTGTAATGTCTGCACCTGTTGTATTCGGCGCATGTGACCAATAAAATTTGATTTGATTTGATTTGATTTGACAGTATATCAGTATACTTATGAATGAAAATATATTTACAATATATATATATATATATATATATATATATATATATATATATATATATATATATATATACAGTGCCTTCGGAAAGTATTCAGACCCCTTGACTTTTTCCACATTTTGTTATATTACAGCCTCATTCTAAAATGGATTATATATACTTTTTTTCTCAGCAATCTATATACAATAACCCATAATGACAAAGTGAAAACAGGTTTGTAATTTTTTTGGGAACTTTTCCGCTGAGACTCGAAATTGAGCTCAGGTGCATCCTGTTTCCATTGATCATATTTGAGATGTTTCTACTTCATTGGAGTCCACCTGTTGTAGATTAAATTGATTGGACATGATTTGGAAAGGCACACCTGTCTATGTAAGGTCCCACATTTGACAGTGCATGTCAGAGCAAAAACCAAACCATGAGGTCGAAGGAATTGTCCGCAGAGCTCCGAGACAGGATTGTGTCGAGGCACAGATCTGGGGAAGGGTACCAAAAGATGTCTGCAGCATTGAAGGTCTCCAAGAACACAGTGGCCTCCATCATTCTTAAATGGAAGAAGTTTGGAACCAACAAGACTCTTCCTAGGGCTGGCCGCCCGGCCAAACTGAGCAATCGGGGGAGAAGGGCCTTGGTCAGGGAGGTGACGAAGAACCCGATGGTCACTGACAGAGCTCTAGAGTTCCTCTGTGGAGATGGGAGAACCTTCGAGAAGGACAACCATCTCTGCAGCACTCCACCAATCAGGCCTTTATGGTAAAGTGGCCAGACGGAAGCCACTCCTCAGTAAAAGGCACATGACAGCCCGCTTGGAGTTTGCCAAAAGGCACCTAAAGACTCTCAGTCCATGAGAAACAAGATCATCTGGTCTGGTGAAGCCAAGATTGAACACTTTGGCCTGAATGCCAAGCTTCGCGTCTGGAGGAAACCTGGCACCATCCCTACAGTGAAGCATGTTAATAATAATAATATGCCATTTAGCAGACGCTTTTATCCAAAGCGACTTACAGTCATGCGTGCATACATTTTTGTGTAGGGGTGGTCGCGGGGATCGAACCCACTACCTTGGCGTTACAAGCGCCGTGCTCTTCCAGCTGAGCTACAGAGGACCACCCATGTTGGTGGCAGCATCATGCTGTGGGGATGTTTTTCAGCAGCAAGGACTGGGAGACTAGTCAGGATCGAGTCAAAGATGAACGGAGCAAAATACAGAGAGATCCTTGATGAAAACCTGCTCCAGAGCGCTCAAGACATCAGACTGGGGTGAAGGTTTACCTTCCAACATGACAATGACCCTAAGCACACAGCCAAGACAATGCAGGAGTGGCTTTGGGACAGGTCTCTAAATGTCCTTGAGTGGCCCAGCCAGAGCTCGGACAGGAACCCGATCGAACATCTCTGGAGAGACCTGAAAATAGCTGTGCTGCGACGCTCCCCATCCAACCTGACAGACCTTGAGAGGATCTGCAGAGAGGAATGGGAGAAACTCCCCAAATACAGGTGTGCCAAGCTTGTAGCGTCATACCCAAGAAGACTCAAGGCTGTAATTGCTGCCAAAGGTGCTTCAACAAAGTACTGAGTAAAGGGTTGGAATACATATGTAAATGTGATATATATATATATTATTTTTTTTTTTATAAATGTGCAACAATTTCTAGAAACCTGTTTTTGCTTTGGCATTATGGGGTATTGTGTGTAGATTGATGAGGGGAAAAAAACATTTTAATCAATTTTAGATTAAGGCTGTAACATAACAAAATGTGGAAAGGGTCTGAATGCTTTCCGAATGCCCTGTATATATACAGTACCAGTCAAAAGTTTGGACACACCTACTCATTCAAGGGTTTTTCTTTCTTTTTTTCTTTTTTCTACATTGTAGAATTATTGAAGACATCAAAACTATGAAATAACGCATATGGAATCATGTAGTAACCAAAAAAGTGTTAAACAATTCAAAATATATTTGAGATTTGAGATTCTTCAAATAGCCAAATCAAATCAAATCAAATGTTATTTGTCACATACACGTATTTAGCAGATGTTATAGTGGGTATGCACCACACCATAAGGAGGAGGTGGAAGGATGCTGCATGGTTTCCTTTCTGCGCCTTTAAGATATACACCACTCAGAGCCTTCTAGAGACGAGGCTAAATCTCTCGCTCTCTCGAACAAACTAACCGATCTCTCTCTCTCAATTCAATTAGATTCAAAGGGCTTTATTGGCATGGGAAACATATGTTTACATTGCCAAAGCAAATGGAATAGACAATAAACAAAAGTGAAATAAACAAGGGAAACATTATTTAAACATTACACTCACAAACGTTTTACAATAATATAGACATTTCAAATGTTATATCATTGGCTATGTACAGTGTTGTACGAATGTGCAAGTAGTTGAAGTATGAAAGGGAAAATAAATAAACAGATAAATATAGGTTGTATTTACAATGTTGTTTGTGCCCCACTGGTTGCCCTTTTCTCATGGCAACGGGCCACAACACTTGCTGCTGTGATTGCACACTGTGGTATTTTGCCTAACAGATATGTGAGTTTATCAATGTTTGATTTATTTTCAAATTCTTTGTGGGTCTGTGTGATCTGTGGGAAATATGTCTCTCTAATGTGGTCATACATTTGGCAGGAGGTTAGGAAGTGTAGCTCAGTTTCCACCTCATTTTGTGGGCAGTGGGCACACAGCCTGTCATCTCTCGAGAGCCAGGTCTGCCTATGGCCGCCTTTTTCAGTAGCAAGGTTATGCTCACTGGGTCTATACATAGTCAAGAAATTTCTTAATTTAGGTTCAGTCACAGTGGTCAGGTATTCTGCCACTGTGTATTCTCTGTTTAGGGCCAGATAGCATTCCAATTTGCTCTGTTTTTTGGTTGATTCTCTCTCTCCATCTCTCTCTCTACATCTCTCTCTCAACATCTATCTCTCTTCAAATCTCTACATCTCTCCCTCACTCTTAAGTCTCTCTCCCTCTCTCTAGAGTAGGTCTCTTCTCCTCTCTCTCTCTGCCTCTGCCTTGCTCTCTCTCTTTCCTAGGTCTCTGCCTTTCTTATCTCTCTTCTCTCTCTGCCTCTCATCTCTCTCTCTGCCTCTCATCTCTCTCTGCCTCTCTTCTCTCTCTCTGCTTCTCTTCTCTCTCATCTCTCTCTGCCTCTCATCACTCTCTGCCTCTCATCTCTCTCTCTGACTCTCATCTCTCTCTCTGACTCTCATCTCTCTCTCTGACTCTCTTTTCTCTCTCTGCCTCTCATCTCTCACTCTGCCTCTCTGCCTCTCTCTGCCTCTCATCTCTCTCTCTGACTCTCATCTCTCTCTCTGCCTCTCATCTCTCTCTCTGCCTCTCTTCTCTCTCTCTGCTTCTCTTCTCTCTCTCTGCCTCTCTTCTCTCTCTCTGCCTCTCATCTCTCTCTCTGACTCTCTTCTCTCTCTCTGCCTCTCATCTCTCACTCTGCCTCTCATCTCTCTCTCTGCCTCTCATCTCTCTCTGCCTCTCTTCTCTCTCTCTGCTTATCATCTCTCTCTCTGACTCTCATCTCTCTCTCTGCCTCTCATCTCTCTCTGCCTCCTCTCTCTCTGCCTCCTCTCTCTCTGCCTCTCTTCTCTCTCTCTCTGCTTCTCATCTCTCTCTCTGCCTCTCATATCTCTTATCTTTCTTATCTCTCTCTGCCTCTCTTATCTCTTATCTCTTCTCTCTATCTGCCTCTCTTATCTCTCTCTGCCTCTCACAGTATCTATTTGATCTCTCTTTTAAACATGTTCATATGTAGGTAGAGATACACAAATCCACATATATGCAGAAATCATACAAGGAGTTTGAATTAGCAAGGGTTGGGAGCAAATCCTAGCATGGCTCAAAAACAATCAATAATAAATAATTGCTAAAAATCTATCCCAATGCCTTGCCATTTACATTTTTTTCTAATGTTATTTCTTATTTTTCTCCCTCACTCATGATTGTCAAGTCTGTCTCTCTGAATAAACTGACTCAGTGAGAGAACTATTCTGTAATTCCTTTCTGACACACAGAGAAACAGGAGCAGACCATCCTATTCGCTATATAGTGCACTACTTTTGACCAGGGCCCATCCCTATTTCCTATAAAGTGCACTACTTTTGATCAGAGTCCTATGGGTCCTGGTCAAAAGTAGTGCACTATATAGGGAATAGGGTGCCATTTGGGACGCACAGACCATAATAAATAAGCCTCATTTCTAGAACCGGTCCTGACTCTCTCTCTCTATGAGAATAAGAAGATAATTAAAGTTATTTATTATGTAGGCCAGATTGTCTGTCTTGCTGACTGCACTTTCTCTCTCTCCTCTCAGAGATTTCCTTTATGTCTACAGTTAACTTTGATAATGTGTCCCAAATGGCACCCACCAGTGCTCTGGTCAAAAGTAGTGCACTATATAAGGAATAGGGTGCCATTTGAGATGCAGACTTTGAGTCTGGCAGGAGAAAAATGACTGGATTAATGAAGGTCCAGAGGGAAGGATTTACTGAAAATGCTATTTATTCCTAAAATTATTTGTCTTCTTCTTCTTCTTCTTCTTCTTCTTCTTCTTCTTCTTCTTCTTCTTCTTCTTCTTCTTCTTCTTCTTCTTCTTCTTCTTCTTCTTCTTCTTCTTCTTCTTCTTCTTCTTCTTCTTCTTCTTCTTCTTCTTCTTCTTCTTCTTCTTCTTCTTCTTCTTCTTCTTCTTCTTCTTCTTTATCTCCTCCCCTGCAGCAGCAGCAGTAGCAGGATCTCTTATCTGTGTTGCCAAAAGCCAGCCAGCCTCACAACATGTGTGTTCCAAATGGCACCCTATTCCCTTTATATTGCACTACTTTTGCCCAGAGCCCTATTCAAAGTAATGCACTATAAAGGGAATAGGGTGTCATTTGGACACAACCTCACAGGCTGTGTCTGACTGCAACCCTCCCAATGACTAGCTAATGTGGCTCATCACCAACAAGACTGGAGGGAGAGAAGGAGGAGAGAAGAAGGAGAGAAGTGAGGAGGTGTGGAGAGAAGGGCTAAAGGGATACGGAGGAACAGAGGGAGGGAAATAAAGGAAGAGAAAGTGGGCGTAAGGAAGGTGAGATAGAAAGATAAAGAAAGGCAATGACAACATAAGACTAGGGAAGGTGTGCCTACAGTAGGTCTGTACATGCGTGAGTGTGTGAGTGTGTGAGTGTGACTGTGTGTGTGTGGTGTGTGTGTGTGTGCATGTGTGTGTGTTGTTCAGAAGCTTCAAAGGTGAAACAGAACACGTCTCCCTTTCCCATGCAGTTTGTGGTCAGTAGAAGGGTACTGCCTGTTAGTCAGGCACATACAGTCCATCTACACAGGATGGTCTGACCACTACTGGAGAACCTGATGCCCCAGTGATATGCCTAATCCACCTTGGCTGGAAGTTTGATCTATACTGAACAAAAATAAATAAACTTAACATGTAAAATGTTGGTCCTATGTTTCTTGAGCTGAAATAAAACATCCTAGAAATTTTCCATACGCACAAAAAGCGTATTTTGCGCAAATTTGGTGCACAAATGTGTTTACATCCCTGTTAGTGACCATTTCTCCTTTGCCAAGATAATCCATCCACCTGATAGGAGGAGAGGCTGGTTTCCGGGTTAAGTGAGCAAGTGCGGCTTGGCTGGGCCGTGTTTCGGAGGATGCGTTGCTCTCGACCTGACTGTAACTACCAATTGGATATCATGAAATTGTGGAGAAAAAGGGGTAAAAAGTACCCCAGAAAATAAATAAATGTCGGAAAAAGCCAGGATAACACTCGGAAGTGCATCTGACACACGCACAGGCACACACGCACACACAAAAATATGAATATGTCGCTAAAGTCCAGATGACGCTCAGAGCTACAGAGAGTAATACTGCTGTGCTCAGTACATAACTATGATGAGATGGGTTGGTATACGGCTCATTCCTGTCAAAGTGAATCACAACATCATTGTCTCAGCATTCTTAATGGCTGCTTTTCCACGGAAGGTGAAACGTCTTTATGAATCAGCTTGTCTTTGAAGTGTGCTCGTGATTCACATAGAGGCTTTTTAACCCTGTTCTGCCTCACTCCTTTCAAGTAGAAAGAGCAATGTGTATCTGTAGTAAATAGAGGACATTTTTATTTTATCCTCATGCGAAGTATCACCTTGAAACAATATACGTCATCTTAGGGTTAAATAGGTCTGTTTTGCTAATTATGTGTTGAAATAAAATGTGCATTCACATCACAAGTATCAGCCGAAGAAAAGAAAGGCCTGTTTTTATAGCCAGCATCCCAAATGGCACCCTATTGCCTATATAGTGCATTATTTTTGACCAAAATGTAGTACACTACATAGACAATAGGGTACCATTTCTGACACATCCCTAGAGGAGTTGACCTGGTAGACACAAATGGCGCCGGAGAAGATGGCTGCCATTTTACAGCCCTCTAACCAATTGTACTATTATGTGTGTTTTTCCGCGTTATTTGTAATTTATTTTGTACATAATGTTTCTGCCATCATCTCTTATAACCAAAAAGAGCTTCTGGATATCAGGACAGCGATTACTCACCTCGTATTGGACGAAGATTTTTTCTTCAACGAGGCGGCCGCGAAGGATATCCTACAGACACCTGACAAGGCCCAAATCCCCATCATTCGCATGAGGAAGAGACGGAGATATCGTGGACGTAGGTCGGGGTGCCTTGTAAGGATCCGATGGCGAGCGAGTAAACTGCCGCTCCCATCAATCCTATTAGCCAATCTTCAATCATTGGAGAATAAATTGGATGACCTAAGATTACGGTTATCCTACCAACGGGACATTAAAAACTGTAATATCTTATGTTTCAGTCGTGGCTGAACGACGACATGGATAACATACAGCTAGCGGGCTATACGCTACATCGGCAGGATAGAACGGCTGACTCTGGTAAGACAAGGGGTGGCGGTCTGTGTATATTTGTAAACAACAGCTGGTGCACAAAATCAAATACTAAGGTAGTCTCAAGATTTTGCTCGCCTGAGGTAGAGTATCTTATGATAAGCTATAGACCACACTATTTATTTTTCATAGCTGTCTATTTACCACCACAAACCAATGCTGGCATTAAGATTGCACTGAATGAGCTGTATAAGGCCATAAGTCAACAGGAAAACGCTCATCCAGAGGCAGCGCTCCTAGTGGCCGGGGACTTTAATGCAGGGAAACTTAAATCCGTTCTACCTCATTTCTACCAGCATGTTAAATGTGCAACCAGAGGGAAAAAAAACTCTAGACCACATTTACTCCACACACAGAGACGCATACAAAGCTCTCCCTCGCCCTCCATTTGGCAAATCTGACCATAACTCTATCCTCCTGATTCCTGCTTATAAGCAAAAACTAAAGCAGGAAGCACCAGTGACTCGGTTAATAAAAAAGTGGTCAGATGACGCAGATGCTAAGCTACAGGACTGTTTTGCTAGCACAGACTGGAACGTGTTCCGGGATTCTTCAGATAGCATTGAGGAGTACACCACATCAGTCACTGGCTTCATCAATAAGTGCATCGATGATGTCGACCCCACAGTGACCGTACGTACATACCCCAACCAGAAGCCATGGATTACAGGAAACATCCGCACTGAGCTAAAGGGTAGAGCTGCCGCTTTCAAGGAGCGGGACTCTAACCCGGACGCTTTTAAGAAATCCCGCTATGCCCTCCGACGAACCATCAAACAGGCAAAGAGTCAATACAGGACTAAGATTGAATCATACTACACCAGCTCTGACGCTCGTCGGATGTGGCAGGGCTTGAAAACTATTACAGACTACAAAGGGAAGCACAGCCGCGAGCTGCCCAGTGACACAAGTCTTCCAGACGAGCTAAACCACTTCTATGCTCGCTTCGAGGCAAGCAACACTGAAGCATGCATGAGAGTACCAGCTGTTCCGGATGACTATGTGATCACGCTCTCCGTAGCCGATGTGAGTAAGACTTTTAAGCAGGTCAACATTCACAAGGCCGCAGGGCCAGACGGATTACCAGGACGTGTACTCCGAGCATGTGCTGACCAACTGGCAAGTGTCTTCACTGACATTTTCAACATGTTCCTGACTGAGTTTGTAATACCAACATGTTTCAAGCAGACACCATAGTCCCCGTGCCCAAGGACTCTAAGATAACCTGCCTAAATGACTACCGATCCGTAGCACTGACGTCTGTAGCCATGAAGTGCTTTGAAAGGCTGGTCATGGCTCACATCAACACCATTATCCCAGAAACCCTAGACCCACTCCAATTTGCATACCGCCCCAACAGATCCACAGATGATGCAATCTCTATTGCACTCCACACTGCCCTTTCCCACCTGGACAAGAGGAACACCTACGTGAGAATGCTGTTCATTGACTACAGCTCAGCATTCAACACCATAGTGCCCTCAAAGCTCATCACTAAGCTAAGGATCCTGGGACTAAACACCTCCCTCTGCAACTGGATCCTGGACTTCCTAACGGGCCGCCCCCAGGTGGTAAGGGTAGGTAACAACACATCTGCCACACCTATCCTCAACACGGGGGCCCCTCAGGGGTGCGTGCTCAGTCCCCTCCTGTACTCCCAGTTCACCCATGACTGCATGGCCAGGCACGACTCCAACACCATCATTAAGTTTGCCGACAACACAACAGTGGTAGGCCTGATCACCGACAACGATGAGACAGCCTATAGGGAGGAGGTCAGAGACCTGGCCGTGTGGTGCCAGGATAACAACCTCTCCCTCAACGTGACCAAGACAAAGGAGATGATTGTGGACTACAGGAAAAAAAAGAGGACTGAGCACGCCCCCATTCTCATCAATGGGCTGTAGTGGAACAGGTTGAGAGCTTCAAGTTCCTTGGTGTCCACATCACCAACGAACTATCATGGTCCAAACACACCAAGACAGTCGTGAAGAGGGCACGACAAAGCCTATTCCCCCTCAGGAGACTGAAAAGATTTGGCATGGGTCCTCAGATCCTCAAAAAAATTCTACAGCTGCACCATCGAGAGCATCCTGACTGGTTGCATCACCGCCTGGTATGGCAACTGCTTGGCTTCCGACCGCAAGGCACTACAGAGGGTAGTGCGTATGGCCCAGTACATCACTGGGGCCAAGCTTCCTGCCATCCAGGACCTCTATACCAGGCGGTGTTAGAGGAAGGCCCTCAAAATTGTCAAAGACTCCAGCCACCCTAGTCATAGACTGTTCTCTCTGCTACCGCACGGCCAAGCGGTACGGAGTGCCAAGTCTAGGTCCAAAAGACTTCTCAACAGCTTCTACCCCCAAGCCATAAGACTCCTGAACAGCTAATCATGGCTACCCGGACTATTTGCACTGCCCCCCCACTCCATCTTTTTACGCTGCTGCTACTCTGTTAATTATTTATGCATAGTCACTTTAACTCTACCCACATGTACATATTACTTCAACTATCTCAACTAGCCGGTGCCCCCGCACATTTACTCTGCACCGGTACCCCCCTGTATATACAGTGGGGAAAAATAGTATTTAGTCAGCCACCAATTGTGCAAGTTCTCCCACTTAAAAAGATGAGAGAGGCCTGTAATTTTCATCATAGGTACACATCAATTATGACAGACAAATTGAAAAAAAATAATCCAGAAAATCACATTGTAGGATTTTTTATGAATTTATTTGCAAATTATGGTGGAAAATAAGTATTTGGTCACCTACAAACAAGCAAGATTTCTGGCTCTCACAGACTTGTAACTTCTTCTTTAAGAGGCTCCTCTGTCCTCCACTCGTTACCTGTATTAATGGCACCTGTTTGAACTAGTTATCAGTATAAAAAACACCTGTCCACATCCTCAAACAGTCACACTCCAAACTCCACTTTGGCCAAGACCAAAGAGCTGTCAAAGGACACCAGAAACAAAATTGTAGACCTGCACCAGGCTGGGAAGACTGAATCTGCAATAGGTAAGCAGCTTGGTTTGAAGAAATCAACTGTGGGAGCAATTATTAGGAAATGGTAGACATAAAAGACCACTGATAATCTCCCTCGATCTGGGGATCCACGCAAGATCTCACCCCGTGGGGTCAAAATGATCACAAGAACGGTGAGCAAAAATCCCAGAACCACACGGGGACCTAGTGAATGACCTGCAGAGAGCTGGGACCAAAGCAACAAAGCCTACCATCAGTAACACACTACGCCGCCAGGGACTCAAATCCTGCAGTGCAAGACGTGTACCCCTGCTTAAGCCAGTACATGTCCAGGCCCGTTTGAAGTTCGCTAGAGTGCATTTGGATGATCCAGAAGAGGATTGGGAGAATGTAATATGGTCAGATGAAACCAAAATATAACTTTTTGGTAAAAACTCAACTCGTCGTGTTTGGAGGACAAAGAATGCTGAGTTGCATCCAAAGAACACCATACCTACTATGAAGCATGGGGGTGGAAACATCATGCTTTGGGGCTGTTTTTTCTGCAAAGGGACCAGGACGACTGATCCGTGTAAAGGAAAGAATGAATGGGGTCATGTATTGTGAGATTTTGAGTGAAAACCTCCTTCCATCAGCAAGGGCATTGAAGATGAAATGTGGCTGGGTCTTTCAGCATGACAATGATCCCAAACACACCGCCCGGGCAACGAAGGAGTGGCTTCGTAAAGCATTTCAAGGTCCTGGAGTGGCCTAGCCAGTCTCCAGATCTCAACCCAATAGAAAATCTTTGGAGGGAGTTGAAAGTCTGTGTTGCCCAGCGACAGCCCCAAAACATCACTGCTCTAGAGGAGATCTGCATGGAGGAATGGGCCAAAATACCAGCAACAGTGTGTGAAAACCTTGTGAAGACTTACAGAAAACGTTTGACCTGTGTCATTGCCAACAAAGGGTATATAACAAAGTATTGAGAAACTTGTGTTATTGACCAAATACTTATTTTCCACCATAATTTGCAAATAAATTCATACAAAATCCTACAATGTGATTTTCTGGATTTTTTTTTCTAATTTTGTCTGTCATAGTTGACGTGTACCTATGATGAAAATTACAGGCCTCTCTAATCTTTTTAAGGGGAGAACTTGCACAATTGGTGGCTGACTAAATACTTTTTTTCCCCACTGTATAGCCTCCCTACTGTTATTTTATTTTACTTCTGCTCTTTTTTTCTCAACACTTTTTTGTTGTTGTTTTATT